>NW_026734617.1:0-283164 GCF_949786415.1 Peromyscus eremicus
GTGACTCTTCTTACCAGAAAACAACTCTTGCTCGTAGGACCAGAAACTGCATGTGACTCAACTCCATCTAGTACTGGGAAACAAACACTATCTCGTCTTACTAGAAACACACTCTGCTTTTGAAAAAAGAGCACTCTTCTACTCTACTGTGTTTCCTATGGGGTCTGAAAAGTGAGCTTGCTCAGAACAAAAGAACTGTGCTTCCTACACACACGGGCCATATCTAGTTCAACTCTGCTTAGGAAACGGACAAGAATATTAGCTCCTCTTCAGTCCAATACACTGTACTTGCTGGGAAGAGACGCGAGTGCTATTTGCACTGTGTATGGCAATGGGAGCACAATAGTGACTCTTCTTACGAGAAAACAACTCTTGCTCGTAGGAACAGAAACTGCCTTTGACTCAACTCTATTTTGGACTGGGAAACAAACGATAGCTCCCCTTACAAGGAACACACTCTGCTTTTGAGAAAAGAGCACTCTTCTACTCTACTGTGTTTCCTATAGGGCCAGAACATTGAGCTTGCTCAGAACAAAAGAACTGTGCTTCCTACACACACGGGCCATATGTAGTTCATTTCTGATTAGGAAACTGACAGGAACAGTAGATCCTCTTCAGTCCAATTCACTGTACATGCTGGGAACAGACGCCAGTGCTATTTGCCCTGTGTATGAGAATGGGAGCGCAATAGTGAGTCTTCTTACCAGAAAACAACTCTTGCTTGTAGGACCAGAAACTGCATGTGATTCAACTCCATTTAGGACTGGGAAACAAATGCTAGCTCGCCTTCCTAGAAACAAACTCTGCTTTTGAGAGAAGAGCACTCTTCTACTCTACTGTGTTTCCTATGGGGTCCGAACAGTGAGCTTCATCAGAGGAAAAGAACTGTGCTTCCTACACACACGGGCCATATCTAGTTCAACTTGGCTTAGGAAACTGAGAAGAACAGAAGTTCCTCTTCAGTCCAATACACTGTACTTGCTGGGAAGAGACGCGAGTGCTATTTGCACTGTGTATGGCAATGGGAGTGCAATAGTGACTCTTCTTACCAGAAAACAACTCTTGCTCGTAGGACCAGAAACTGCATGTGACTCAACTCTATTTAGGACTGGGAAACAAACGCTAGCTCTCCTTACAAGAAACACGCTCTGCTTTTGAGAAAAGAGGACTCTTCTACTCTACTGTTTCCTATGTGGTCCAAACAGTGAGCTTGCTCAGAACAAAAACTGTGCTTCCTATACACACGGACCATATCTAGTTCAACTCTGCTTAGGAAACTGACAAGAACAGTTGATCCTCTTCAGTTTAATACACTGTACTTGCTGGGAACAGACGCGAGTGCTATTTGTACTGTGTATGGCAATGGGAGCGCAATAGTGATTCTTCTTACCAGAAAACATCTCTTGCTCGTAGGACCAAAAACTGCATGTGACTCAACTCCATTTCTGACTGGGAAACAAACGCTAGCTCGCCTTACAAGAAACACACTCTGCTTTTGAGAAAAGAGCACTCTTCTACTCTACTCTGTTTCCTATAGGGACAGAACAGTGAGCTTGCTCAGAACAAAAGGACTGTGCTTCCTACACACACGGGCCATATCTAGTTCAACTCTGCTTAGGAAACTGACATGAACAGTAGCTCCTCTTCAGTCCAATACACTGTACTTAATGGGAACTGACGTGAGTGCTATTAGCACTGTGTATGGCAATGGGAGCGCAATAGTGACTTTCCTTACCAGTAAACAACTCTTGCTCATAGGACCAAAAACTGAATGTGATTCAACTCCATTTAGGACTGGGAAACAAATGCTAACTCGCCTTACAAGAAACACACTCTGCTTTTGAGAAAAGAGCACTCGTCTACTCTACTGTGTTTCCTGTGAGGTCCGAACAGTGACCTTGCTCAGAACAAAGGGACTGTGCTTCCTACACACACGGGACATATCTAGTTCAACTCTGCTTAGGAAACTGACAAGAACAGTAGATCCTCTTCACTCCAATACACTGCACTTGATGGGAACAGACGCGAGTGCTATTTGCACTGTGTATGGAAATTGGAGCACAATAGTGACTTCCTTACCAGAAAACAACTCTTGCTCTTAGGACCAAAAACTGCATGTGACTCAACTCCATTTAGGACTGGGAAACAAACGCTAGCTTGCCTTACAAGAAACACACTCTGCTTTTGAGAAAAGAGCACTCTTCTACTCTACTGTGTTTCCTATAGGGCCAGAACAGTGAGCTTGCTCTGAACAAAAGGACTGTACTTCCTACACACACGGGCCATATCTAGTTCAACTCTGCTTAGGAAACTGACATGAACAGTAGCTCCTCTTCAGTCAAATACACTGTACTTTCTGGGAACAGACGTGAGTGCTATTTGCCCTGTGTATGACAATGAAAGCACAATAGTGACTCTTCTTACCAGAAAACAACTCTTGCTCGTAGGACCAGAAACGCCATGGGATTCAACTCCATCTAGGACTGGGAAACAAACGCTAGCTCGTCTTACTACTAACACACTCTGCTTTTGAGAAAAGAGCACTCTTCTACTCTACTGTGTTTCCTATGGGGTCTGAAAAGTAAGCTTGCTCAGAACAAAAGAACTGTGCTTCCTGCACACACGGGCCATATCTAGTTCAACTCTGCTTTAGGAAACTCATAAGAACAGTAGCTCCTCTTCAGTCCAATACTCTGTACTTGCTGGGAAAAGACGCGAGTGCTATTTGTACTGTGTATGGTATGGGAGCGCAATAGTGACTCTTCCTACCAGAAAACAACTCTTGCTCATAGGACCAAAAACTTCATGTGACTCAACTCCATTTAGAACTGGGAAACAAACGCAAGCTCGCCTTACAAGAAACACACTCTGTTTTTGAGAAAAGAGCACTCTTGTACTCTACTGTTTTTCTTGTAGGTCCAGAACAGTGAGCTTGCTCAGAACAAAAGAACTGGGATTCCTACACATACGGGCCATATCTATTTCAATTCTGCTTAGGATACTGACAAGAACAGTAGCTCCTCTTCAGTCCGATACACTGTACTTGCGGGGAACAGACGCAAGTGCTGTTTGCACTGTGTATGGGAATGGGAGCGCAATAGTGACTTTAATTACCAGAAAACAACTCTTGCTCGTAGGACAAGAAACTGCATGTGATTCAACTCCATTTAGGACTGGGAAACAAACGCTAGCTCGCCTTACAAGAAACACACTCTGCTTTTGAGAAAAGAGCACTCTTCTACTCTACTGTGTTTCCTATGGGATCCGAACAGTGAGCTTGCTCAGAGCAAAAGAACTGTGCTTCCTACACACACGGCCATATCTAGTTCAACTCTGCTTAGGAAACTGACAAGAACAGTAGCTCCTCTTCAGTCCATTACACTGTACTTGCTCGGACCAGACGCCAATGCTATTTGCACTGTGTATGGCAATGGGAGAGCAATAGTGACATTCCTTACCAGAAAACAACTCTTGCTCTTAGGACCGAAAACTGCATGTGATTCAACTCCATTTAGAACTGGGAAATAAAAGCTAGCTCGCCTTACAAGAAACACACTCTGCTTTTGAGAAAAGAGCACTCCTCTACTCTACTGTGTTTCCTATAGGGCCAGAACAGTGAGCTTGCTCAGAACAAAAGAACTGTGCTTCCTACACACACGGGCCATATCTAGTTCAACTCTGCTTAGGAAACTGACAAGAACAGTACATCTTCTTCAGTCCAATACACTGCACATGCTGGGAACAGATGCCAGTGCTATTTGCCCTGTCTATGACAATGGGATCGCAATATTGACTCTTCTTACCAGAAAACAACTCTTGCTCTTAAGAACAGATACTGCATGGGATTCAACTCCATCTAGGACTAGGAAACAAACGCTAGCTCGCCTTACAAGAAACACCCTCTGCTTTTGAGAAAAGAGCACTCTTCTACTCTACTGTGTTTCCAATGGGGTCCGAAAAGTGAGCTTGCTCAGAACAAAAGAACTGTGCTTCCTACACACACGGGCCATATCTAGTTCAACTCTGCTTAGGAAACTAACAAGAACAGTAGCTCCTCTTCAGTCCAATACACTGTACTTGCTGGGAAGAGACGCGAGTGCTATTTGCACTGTCTATGGCAATGGGAGCTCAAAAGTGACTCTTCTTAACAAAAAAAAACCTCTTTCTCATAGGACCAGAAACTGCATGGGATTCAACTCCATTTCTGACTGGGAAATAACCACTAGCTCGCCTTTCAAGAAACACACTCTGCTTTTGAGAAAAGAGCACTCTTCTACTCTACTGTTTTTTCTATGGGGTCCGAACAGTGAGCTTGCTCAGAACAAAAACTGTGCTTCCTACACACAGGGGCCATATTTAGTTCAACTCTGCTTAGGAAACTGACAAGAACAGTAGCTCCTCTTCAGTCCAATACACTGTACTTGCTGGGAACAGATGTGAGTGCTATTTGCACTGTGTATGGCAATGGGAGCACAATAGTGACTTTCCTTACCAGAAAACAACTCTTGCTCATAGGACCAAAAACTGAATGTGATTCAACTCCATTTAGGACTGGGAAACAAATGCTAGCTTGCCTTACAAGAAACACACTCTGCTTTTGAGAAAAGAGCACTCTTCTACTCTACCCTGTTTCCTATAGGGCCAGAACAGAGAGCTTGCTCACAACAAAAGAACTGTGCTTCCTACACACACGGCCATATCTAGTTCAATTCTGCTTAGGATACTGACAAAAACAGTAGATCCTCTTCAGTCCAATACACTGTACATGCTGGGAAACGACGCCAGTGCTATTTGCCCTGTGTATGACAATGTGAGCGCAATAGTGACTCTTCTTACCAGAAAACAACTCTTGCTCGTAGGACCAGAAACTGCATGTGACACAACTCCATTTAGTACTGGGAAACAAACGCTATCTCATCTTACTAGAAACACACTCTGCTTTTGAGAAAATAGCACTCTTCTACTCTACTGTGTTTCCTATGGGGTCTGAAAAGTGAGCTTGCTCAGAACAAAAGAACTGTGCTTCCTACACACACGGGCCATATCTAGTTCAACTCTGCTTAGGAAACTGACAAGAACATTAGCTCCTCTTCAGTCCAATACACTGTACTTGCTGGGAAGTGACGCGAGTGCTATTTGCACTGTGTATGGCAATGGGTGCACAATAGTGACTCTTCTTACCAGAAAACAACTCTAGCTCGTAGGATCAGAAACTGCATGTGACTCAACTCTATTTAGGACTGGGAAACAAACGCTAGCTCCCCTTACAAGGAAACACTCTGCTTTTGAGAAAAGAGCACTCTTCTACTCTACTGTGATTCCTATAGGGCCAGAACAGTGAGCTTGCTCAGAACCAAAGAACTGTGCTTCCTACACACACGGGCCATATCTAGTTCATTTCTGCTTAGGAAACTGACAGGAACAGTAGATCCTCTTCAGTCCAATTCACTGTACATGCTGGGAACAGACGCCAGTGCTATTTGCCCTGTGTATGAGAATCGGAGCGCAATAGTGAGTCTTCTTACCAGAAAACAACTCTTGCTTGTAGGACCAGAAACTGCATGTGATTCAACTCCATTTAGGACTGGGAAACAAACGCTAGCTCGCCTTCCTAGAAACAAACTCTGCTTTTGAGAGAAGAGCAGTCTTCTACTCTACTGTGTTTCCAATGGGGTCCGAACAGTGAGCTTGATCAGAAGAAAAGAATTGTGCTTCCTACACACACGAGCCATATCTAGTTCAACTCTGCTTAGGAAACTGACAAGAACAGTAGCTCCCCTTCAGTCCAATACACTGTACTTGCTGGGAACAGACGCAAGTGCTATTTGCACTGTGTAGGGCAATGGGAGCGCAATAGAGACCCTTCTTACCAGGAAACAACTCTTGCTCGTAGGACTAAAAACTGCATGTGACTCAACTCCATTTAGAAAAGGGAAACAAACGCTAGGTCGCCTTACAAGAAACACACTCTGCTTTTAGAAAAGATCACTCTTCTGCTCTACTGTGTTTCCTATAAGGCCATAAGAGTGAGCTTGTTCAGAACAAAAGAATTGTGCTTCCTACACACACGGACCATATCTAGTTCAATTCAGCTTAGCAAACTGACAGGAACGGTAGATCTTTTTCAGTCTAATACACTGTACGTGCTGGGATCAGAAGCCAGTACTATTTGCCCTGTGTATGACAATGGGAGCGCAATAGTGACACTTCTTACCTGAAAACAACTCTTCCTCGTAGGACCAGAAACTGCATGTGATTTAACTCCACTTAGGACTGGGAAACAGACGCTAGCTCGCCATACAAGAAACACACTCTGCTTTTGAGAAAAGAGAACTCTTCTACTCTACGGTGTTTCCTATAGGGCCAGAACAGTGAGCTTGCTCAGAACAAAAGAATTGTGCTTACTACACACAGGGGCCATATCTAGTTCAACTCTACTTAGGAAACTGACAAGAACAGTAGCTCCTCTTCAGTCCAATACACTGTACATGCTGGGAACAGACGCCAGTGCTATTTTCCCTGAGTATGAAATAGGAGCTCAATAGTGACTCTTCTTACCAGAAAACAACTCTTGCTCGTAGGACCAGAAACTGCATGAGACTCAACTCCATTTAGGACTGGGAAACAAACGGTAGCTCGCCTTACAAGAAACACACTCTGCTTTTGAGAAAAGAGCACTCTTCTACTCTCCTGTGTTTCCTATGGGGTCCAAACAGTGACCTTGCTCAGAACAAAGGAACTGTGCTTCCTACACACACAGGCCATATCTAGTTAAACTCTGCTTAGGAAACTTACAAGAACAGTAGCTCCTCTTCAGTCCAATACACTGTACTTGCTGGGAACAGACGCGAGTGCTATTTGCACTGTGTATGGCAATGGGAGCACAATAGTTACTTTCCTTACCAGAAAACAACTCTTGCTCAGAGGACCAAAAACTGAATGTGATTCAACTCCATTTAGGACTGGGAAACAAATGCTAGCTTGCCTTACAAGAAACACACTCTGCTTTTGAGAAAAGAGCACTCTTCTACTCTACCCTGTTTCCTATACGGCCAGAAGAGAGAGAGCTTGCTCACAACAAAAGAACTGTGCTTCCGACACACAAGGCCATATATAGTTCAATTCTGCTTAGGAAACTGACAAGAACATAGATCCTCTTCAGTCCAATACACTATACTTGATGGGAATAGACGCGAGTGCTATTTACAGTGTTTATTGCAATTGGAGCACAATAGTGACTTCCTTACCAGAAAACAACTCTTGCTCGTAGGACCAAAAACTGCATGTGACTCAACTCCATTTAGGACTGGGAAACAAACGCTAGCTTGCCTTACAAGAAACACACTCTGCTTTTGAGAAAAGAGCACTCTTCTACTCTACTGTGTTTCCTATAGGTCCAGGACAGGGAGCTTGCTCACAACAAAAGAACTGTGCTTCCTACACACACGGGCCATATCTAGTTCAAGTCTGCTTAGGAAACTGACAAGAACAGTAGCTCCTCTTCAGTCCAATACACTGTACTTGCTGGGAACAGACGCGAGGGCTATTTGCACTGTGTATGGCAATGGGAGCGCAATAGTGACTTTCCTTACCAGAAAACAACTCTTGCTCATAGGACCAAAAACTGAATGTGATTCAACTCCATTTAGGACTGGGAAACAAATGCTAGCTTGCCTTACAAGAAACACACTCTGCTTTTGAGAAAAGAGCACTCTTCTACTCTACCCTGTTTCTTATAGGGCCAGAACAGAGAGCTTGCTCAGAACAAAAGATCTGTGCTTCCTACACACACGGCCATATCTAGTTCAATTCTGCTTAGGAAACTGACAAGAACAGTAGATCCTCTTCAGTCCAATACACTGTACATGCAGGGCACCAACGCCAGTGCTA
This sequence comes from Peromyscus eremicus, assembly GCF_949786415.1. Lineage (NCBI taxonomy): Eukaryota > Metazoa > Chordata > Mammalia > Rodentia > Cricetidae > Peromyscus > Peromyscus eremicus. The sequence goes on from NW_026734617.1 coordinate 7,891, forward strand.
TTTGCCCTGTGTATGACAATGGGAGCGCAATAGTGATTCTTCTTACCAGAAAACAACTCTTGCTCATAGGACCAGAAACTGTATGTGACTCAACTCCATTTAGGACTGGGGAACAAACGGTAGCTCGCCTTACAAGAAACACACTCTGCTTTTGAGAAATTAGCACTTTTCTACTCTTCTGTGTTTCCTATGAGTCCGAACAGTGACCTTGCTCAGAACAAAGGAACTGTGCTTCCTACACACACGGGCCATATCTAGTTCAACTCTGCTTAGGAAACTGACAAGAACAGTAGCTCCTCTTCAGTCCAATACACTGTACTTGATGGGAACAGACGCGAGTGCTATTTGCAGTGTGTATGGTAATTGGAGCACAATAGTGACTTCCTTACCAGAAAACAACTCTTGCTCGTAGGACCAAAAACTGCATGTGACTCAACTCCATTTAGGACTGGGAAACAAACGCTAGCTTGCCTTACAAGAAACACACTCTGCTTTTGAGAAAAGAGCACTCTTCTACTCTACTGTGTTTCCTATACGGCCAGAACAGTGAGCTTGCTCAGAAAAAAGAACTGTGCTTCCTACACACACGGGCCATATCTAGTTCAACTCTGCTTAGGAAACTGACACGAACAGTAGCTCCTCTTCAGTCCAATACACTGTACTTTCTGGGAACAGACGCGAGCGCTATTTGCACTTGTATGGCAATGGGAGCGCAATAGTGACTCTTCTTACCAGAAAACAACTCTTGCTCGTAGGACCAGAAACTGCATGTGACTCAACTCCATCTAGTACTGGGAAACAAACACTATCTCGTCTTACTAGAAACACACTCTGCTTTTGAAAAAAGAGCACTCTTCTACTCTACTGTGTTTCCTATGGGGTCTGAAAAGTGAGCTTGCTCAGAACAAAAGAACTGTGCTTCCTACACACACGGGCCATATCTAGTTCAACTCTGCTTAGGAAACGGACAAGAATATTAGCTCCTCTTCAGTCCAATACACTGTACTTGCTGGGAAGAGACGCGAGTGCTATTTGCACTGTGTATGGCAATGGGAGCACAATAGTGACTCTTCTTACGAGAAAACAACTCTTGCTCGTAGGAACAGAAACTGCCTTTGACTCAACTCTATTTTGGACTGGGAAACAAACGATAGCTCCCCTTACAAGGAACACACTCTGCTTTTGAGAAAAGAGCACTCTTCTACTCTACTGTGTTTCCTATAGGGCCAGAACATTGAGCTTGCTCAGAACAAAAGAACTGTGCTTCCTACACACACGGGCCATATGTAGTTCATTTCTGATTAGGAAACTGACAGGAACAGTAGATCCTCTTCAGTCCAATTCACTGTACATGCTGGGAACAGACGCCAGTGCTATTTGCCCTGTGTATGAGAATGGGAGCACAATAGTGAGTCTTCTTACCAGAAAACAACTCTTGCTTGTAGGACCAGAAACTGCATGTGATTCAACTCCATTTAGGACTGGGAAACAAATGCTAGCTCGCCTTCCTAGAAACAAACTCTGCTTTTGAGAGAAGAGCACTCTTCTACTCTACTGTGTTTCCTATGGGGTCCGAACAGTGAGCTTCATCAGAGGAAAAGAACTGTGCTTCCTACACACACGGGCCATATCTAGTTCAACTTGGCTTAGGAAACTGACAAGAACAGAAGTTCCTCTTCAGTCCAATACACTGTACTTGCTGGGAAGAGACGCGAGTGCTATTTGCACTGTGTATGGCAATGGGAGTGCAATAGTGACTCTTCTTACCAGAAAACAACTCTTGCTCGTAGGACCAGAAACTGCATGTGACTCAACTCTATTTAGGACTGGGAAACAAACGCTAGCTCTCCTTACAAGAAACACGCTCTGCTTTTGGAAAAGAGGACTCTTCTACTCTACTGTTTCCTATGTGGTCCAAACAGTGAGCTTGCTCAGAACAAAAACTGTGCTTCCTATACACACGGACCATATCTAGTTCAACTCTGCTTAGGAAACTGACAAGAACAGTTGATCCTCTTCAGTTTAATACACTGTACTTGCTGGGAACAGACGCGAGTGCTATTTGTACTGTGTATGGCAATGGGAGCGCAATAGTGATTCTTCTTACCAGAAAACATCTCTTGCTCGTAGGACCAAAAACTGCATGTGACTCAACTCCATTTAGGACTGGGAAACAAACGCTAGCTCGCCTTACAAGAAACACACTCTGCTTTTGAGTAAAGAGCACTCTTCTACTCTACTCTGTTTCCTATAGGGACAGAACAGTGAGCTTGCTCAGAACAAAAGGACTGTGCTTCCTACACACACGGGCCATATCTAGTTCAACTCTGCTTAGGAAACTGACATGAACAGTAGCTCCTCTTCAGTCCAATACACTGTACTTAATGGTAACTGACGTGAGTGCTATTAGCACTGTGTATGGCAATGGGAGCGCAATAGTGACTTTCCTTACCAGAAAACAACTCTTGCTCATAGGACCAAAAACTGAATGTGATTCAACTCCATTTAGGACTGGGAAACAAATGCTAACTCGCCTTACAAGAAACACACTCTGCTTTTGAGAAAAGAGCACTCGTCTACTCTACTGTGTTTCCTGTGAGGTCCGAACAGTGACCTTGCTCAGAACAAAGGGACTGTGCTTCCTACACACACGGGACATATCTAGTTCAACTCTGCTTAGGAAACTGACAAGAACAGTAGATCCTCTTCACTCCAATACACTGCACTTGATGGGAACAGACGCGAGTGCTATTTGCACTGTGTATGGAAATTGGAGCACAATAGTGACTTCCTTACCAGAAAACAACTCTTGCTCTTAGGACCAAAAACTGCATGTGACTCAACTCCATTTAGGACTGGGAAACAAACGCTAGCTTGCCTTACAAGAAACACACTCTGCTTTTGAGAAAAGAGCACTCTTCTACTCTACTGTGTTTCTTATAGGGCCAGAACTGTGAGCTTGCTCTGAACAAAAGGACTGTACTTCCTACACACACGGGCCATATCTAGTTCAACTCTGCTTAGGAAACTGACATGAACAGTAGCTCCTCTTCAGTCAAATACACTGTACTTTCTGGGAACAGACGTGAGTGCTATTTGCCCTGTGTATGACAATGAAAGCACAATAGTGACTCTTCTTACCAGAAAACAACTCTTGCTCGTAGGACCAGAAACGCCATGGGATTCAACTCCATCTAGGACTGGGAAACAAACGCTAGCTCGTCTTACTACTAACACACTCTGCTTTTGAGAAAAGAGCACTCTTCTACTCTACTGTGTTTCCTATGGGGTCTGAAAAGTAAGCTTGCTCAGAACAAAAGAACTGTGCTTCCTGCACACACGGGCCATATCTAGTTCAACTCTGCTTTAGGAAACTCATAAGAACAGTAGCTCCTCTTCAGTCCAATACTCTGTACTTGCTGGGAAAAGACGCGAGTGCTATTTGTACTGTGTATGGTATGGGAGCGCAATAGTGACTCTTCCTACCAGAAAACAACTCTTGCTCATAGGACCAAAAACTTCATGTGACTCAACTCCATTTAGAACTGGGAAACAAACGCAAGCTCGCCTTACAAGAAACACACTCTGTTTTTGAGAAAAGAGCACTCTTGTACTCTACTGTTTTTCTTGTAGGTCCAGAACAGTGAGCTTGCTCAGAACAAAAGAACTGGGATTCCTACACATACGGGCCATATCTATTTCAATTCTGCTTAGGATACTGACAAGAACAGTAGCTCCTCTTCAGTCCGATACACTGTACTTGCGGGGAACAGACGCAAGTGCTGTTTGCACTGTGTATGGGAATGGGAGCGCAATAGTGACTTTAATTACCAGAAAACAACTCTTGCTCGTAGGACAAGAAACTGCATGTGATTCAACTCCATTTAGGACTGGGAAACAAACGCTAGCTCGCCTTACAAGAAACACACTCTGCTTTTGAGAAAAGAGCACTCTTCTACTCTACTGTGTTTCCTATGGGATCTGAACAGTGAGCTTGCTCAGAGCAAAAGAACTGTGCTTCCTACACACACGGCCATATCTAGTTCAACTCTGCTTAGGAAACTGACAAGAACAGTAGCTCCTCTTCAGTCCATTACACTGTACTTGCTCGGACCAGACGCCAATGCTATTTGCACTGTGTATGGCAATGGGAGAGCAATAGTGACATTCCTTACCAGAAAACAACTCTTGCTCTTAGGACCGAAAACTGCATGTGATTCAACTCCATTTAGAACTGGGAAATAAAAGCTAGCTCGCCTTACAAGAAACACACTCTGCTTTTGAGAAAAGAGCACTCCTCTACTCTACTGTGTTTCCTATAGGGCCAGAACAGTGAGCTTGCTCAGAACAAAAGAACTGTGCTTCCTACACACACGGGCCATATCTAGTTCAACTCTGCTTAGGAAACTGACAAGAACAGTACATCTTCTTCAGTCCAATACACTGCACATGCTGGGAACAGATGCCAGTGCTATTTGCCCTGTCTATGACAATGGGATCGCAATATTGACTCTTCTTACCAGAAAACAACTCTTGCTCTTAAGAATAGATACTGCATGGGATTCAACTCCATCTAGGACTAGGAAACAAACGCTAGCTCGCCTTACAAGAAACACCCTCTGCTTTTGAGAAAAGAGCACTCTTCTACTCTACTGTGTTTCCAATGGGGTCCGAAAAGTGAGCTTGCTCAGAACAAAAGAACTGTGCTTCCTACACACACGGGCCATATCTAGTTCAACTCTGCTTAGGAAACTAACAAGAACAGTAGCTCCTCTTCAGTCCAATACACTGTACTTGCTGGGAAGAGACGCGAGTGCTATTTGCACTGTCTATGGCAATGGGAGCTCAAAAGTGACTCTTCTTAACAAAAAAAAAAACTCTTTCTCATAGGACCAGAAACTGCATGGGATTCAACTCCATTTCTGACTGGGAAATAACCACTAGCTCGCCTTTCAAGAAACACACTCTGCTTTTGAGAAAAGAGCACTCTTCTACTCTACTGTTTTTTCTATGGGGTCCGATAGTGAGCTTGCTCAGAACAAAAACTGTGCTTCCTACACACAGGGGCCATATTTAGTTCAACTCTGCTTAGGAAACTGACAAGAACAGTAGCTCCTCTTCAGTCCAATACACTGTACTTGCTGGGAACAGATGTGAGTGCTATTTGCACTGTGTATGGCAATGGGAGCACAATAGTGACTTTCCTTACCAGAAAACAACTCTTGCTCATAGGACCAAAAACTGAATGTGATTCAACTCCATTTAGGACTGGGAAACAAATGCTAGCTTGCCTTACAAGAAACACACTCTGCTTTTGAGAAAAGAGCACTCTTCTACTCTACCCTGTTTCCTATAGGGCCAGAACAGAGAGCTTGCTCACAACAAAAGAACTGTGCTTCCTACACACACGGCCATATCTAGTTCAATTCTGCTTAGGATACTGACAAAAACAGTAGATCCTCTTCAGTCCAATACACTGTACATGCTGGGAAACGATGCCAGTGCTATTTGCCCTGTGTATGACAATGTGAGCGCAATAGTGACTCTTCTTACCAGAAAACAACTCTTGCTCGTAGGACCAGAAACTGCATGTGACACAACTCCATTTAGTACTGGGAAACAAACGCTATCTCATCTTACTAGAAACACACTCTGCTTTTGAGAAAATAGCACTCTTCTACTCTACTGTGTTTCCTATGGGGTCTGAAAAGTGAGCTTGCTCAGAACAAAAGAACTGTGCTTCCTACACACACGGGCCATATCTAGTTCAACTCTGCTTAGGAAACTGACAAGAACATTAGCTCCTCTTCAGTCCAATACACTGTACTTGCTGGGAAGTGACGCGAGTGCTATTTGCACTGTGTATGGAAATGGGTGCACAATAGTGACTCTTCTTACCAGAAAACAACTCTAGCTCGTAGGATCAGAAACTGCATGTGACTCAACTCTATTTAGGACTGGGAAACAAACGCTAGCTCCCCTTACAAGGAAACACTCTGCTTTTGAGAAAAGAGCACTCTTCTACTCTACTGTGATTCCTATAGGGCCAGAACAGTGAGCTTGCTCAGAACCAAAGAACTGTGCTTCCTACACACACGGGCCATATCTAGTTCATTTCTGCTTAGGAAACTGACAGGAACAGTAGATCCTCTTCAGTCCAATTCACTGTACATGCTGGGAACAGACGCCAGTGCTATTTGCCCTGTGTATGAGAATCGGAGCGCAATAGTGAGTCTTCTTACCAGAAAACAACTCTTGCTTGTAGGACCAGAAACTGCATGTGATTCAACTCCATTTAGGACTGGGAAACAAACGCTAGCTCGCCTTCCTAGAAACAAACTCTGCTTTTGAGAGAAGAGCAGTCTTCTACTCTACTGTGTTTCCAATGGGGTCCGAACAGTGAGCTTGATCAGAAGAAAAGAATTGTGCTTCCTACACACACGAGCCATATCTAGTTCAACTCTCCTTAGGAAACTGACAAGAACAGTAGCTCCCCTTCAGTCCAATACACTGTACTTGCTGGGAACAGACGCAAGTGCTATTTGCACTGTGTAGGGCAATGGGAGCGCAATAGAGACCCTTCTTACCAGGAAACAACTCTTGCTCGTAGGACTAAAAACTGCATGTGACTCAACTCCATTTAGAAAAGGGAAACAAACGCTAGGTCGCCTTACAAGAAACACACTCTGCTTTTAGAAAAGATCACTCTTCTGCTCTACTGTGTTTCCTATAAGGCCATAAGAGTGAGCTTGTTCAGAACAAAAGAATTGTGCTTCCTACACACACGGACCATATCTAGTTCAATTCAGCTTAGCAAACTGACAGGAACGGTAGATCTTTTTCAGTCTAATACACTGTACGTGCTGGGGTCAGAAGCCAGTACTATTTGCCCTGTGTATGACAATGGGAGCGCAATAGTGACACTTCTTACCTGAAAACAACTCTTCCTCGTAGGACCAGAAACTGCATGTGATTTAACTCCACTTAGGACTGGGAAACAGACGCTAGCTCGCCATACAAGAAACACACTCTGCTTTTGAGAAAAGAGAACTCTTCTACTCTACGGTGTTTCCTATATGGCCAGAACAGTGAGCTTGCTCAGAACAAAAGAATTGTGCTTCCTACACACAGGGGCCATATCTAGTTCAACTCTACTTAGGAAACTGACAAGAACAGTAGCTCCTCTTCAGTCCAATACACTGTACATGCTGGGAACAGACGCAAGTGCTATTTTCCCTGAGTATGAAATAGGAGCTCAATAGTGACTCTTCTTACCAGAAAACAACTCTTGCTCGTAGGACCAGAAACTGCATGAGACTCAACTCCATTTAGGACTGGGAAACAAACGGTAGCTCGCCTTACAAGAAACACACTCTGCTTTTGAGAAAAGAGCACTCTTCTACTCTCCTGTGTTTCCTATGGGGTCCAAACAGTGACCTTGCTCAGAACAAAGGAACTGTGCTTCCTACACACACAGGCCATATCTAGTTAAACTCTGCTTAGGAAACTTACAAGAACAGTAGCTCCTCTTCAGTCCAATACACTGTACTTGCTGGGAACAGACGCGAGTGCTATTTGCACTGTGTATGGCAATGGGAGCACAATAGTTACTTTCCTTACCAGAAAACAACTCTTGCTCAGAGGACCAAAAACTGAATGTGATTCAACTCCATTTAGGACTGGGAAACAAATGCTAGCTTGCCTTACAAGAAACACACTCTGCTTTTGAGAAAAGAGCACTCTTCTACTCTACCCTGTTTCCTATACGGCCAGAAGAGAGAGAGCTTGCTCACAACAAAAGAACTGTGCTTCCGACACACAAGGCCATATATAGTTCAATTCTGCTTAGGAAACTGACAAGAACATAGATCCTCTTCAGTCCAATACACTATACTTGATGGGAATAGACGCGAGTGCTATTTACAGTGTTTATTGCAATTGGAGCACAATAGTGACTTCCTTACCAGAAAACAACTCTTGCTCGTAGGACCAAAAACTGCATGTGACTCAACTCCATTTAGGACTGGGAAACAAACGTTAGCTTGCCTTACAAGAAACACACTCTGCTTTTGAGAAAAGAGCACTCTTCTACTCTACTGTGTTTCCTATAGGTCCAGGACAGGGAGCTTGCTCACAACAAAAGAACTGTGCTTCCTACACACACGGGCCATATCTAGTTCAAGTCTGCTTAGGAAACTGACAAGAACAGTAGCTCCTCTTCAGTCCAATACACTGTACTTGCTGGGAACAGACGCGAGGGCTATTTGCACTGTGTATGGCAATGGGAGCACAATAGTTACTTTCCTTACCAGAAAACAACTCTTGCTCATAGGACCAAAAACTGAATGTGATTCAACTCCATTTAGGACTGGGAAACAAATGCTAGCTTGCCTTACAAGAAACACACTCTGCTTTTGAGAAAAGAGCACTCTTCTACTCTACCCTGTTTCTTATAGGGCCAGAACAGAGAGCTTGCTCAGAACAAAAGATCTGTGCTTCCTACACACACGGCCATATCTAGTTCAATTCTGCTTAGGAAACTGACAAGAACAGTAGATCCTCTTCAGTCCAATACACTGTACATGCAGGGCACCAACGCCAGTGCTATTTGCCCTGTGTATGACAATGGGAGCGCAATAGTGATTCTTCTTACCAGAAAACAACTCTTGCTCATAGGACCAGAAACTGTATGTGACTCAACTCCATTTAGGACTGGGGAACAAACGGTAGCTCGCCTTACAAGAAACACACTCTGCTTTTGAGAAATTAGCACTTTTCTACTCTTCTGTGTTTCCTATGAGTCCGAACAGTGACCTTGCTCAGAACAAAGGAACTGTGCTTCCTACACACACGGGCCATATCTAGTTCAACTCTGCTTAGGAAACTGACAAGAACAGTAGCTCCTCTTCAGTCCAATACACTGTACTTGATGGGAACAGACGCGAGTGCTATTTGCAGTGTGTATGGTAATTGGAGCACAATAGTGACTTCCTTACCAGAAAACAACTCTTGCTCGTAGGACCAAAAACTGCATGTGACTCAACTCCATTTAGGACTGGGAAACAAACGCTAGCTTGCCTTACAAGAAACACACTCTGCTTTTGAGAAAAGAGCACTCTTCTACTCTACTGTGTTTCCTATACGGCCAGAACAGTGAGCTTGCTCAGAAAAAAGAACTGTGCTTCCTACACACACGGGCCATATCTAGTTCAACTCTGCTTAGGAAACTGACACGAACAGTAGCTCCTCTTCAGTCCAATACACTGTACTTTCTGGGAACAGACGCGAGCGCTATTTGCACTTGTATGGCAATGGGAGCGCAATAGTGACTCTTCTTACCAGAAAACAACTCTTGCTCGTAGGACCAGAAACTGCATGTGACTCAACTCCATCTAGTACTGGGAAACAAACACTATCTCGTCTTACTAGAAACACACTCTGCTTTTGAAAAAAGAGCACTCTTCTACTCTACTGTGTTTCCTATGGGGTCTGAAAAGTGAGCTTGCTCAGAACAAAAGAACTGTGCTTCCTACACACACGGGCCATATCTAGTTCAACTCTGCTTAGGAAACGGACAAGAATATTAGCTCCTCTTCAGTCCAATACACTGTACTTGCTGGGAAGAGACGCGAGTGCTATTTGCACTGTGTATGGCAATGGGAGCGCAATAGTGACTCTTCTTACGAGAAAACAACTCTTGCTCGTAGGAACAGAAACTGCCTTTGACTCAACTCTATTTTGGACTGGGAAACAAACGATAGCTCCCCTTACAAGGAACACACTCTGCTTTTGAGAAAAGAGCACTCTTCTACTCTACTGTGTTTCCTATAGGGCCAGAACATTGAGCTTGCTCAGAACAAAAGAACTGTGCTTCCTACACACACGGGCCATATGTAGTTCATTTCTGATTAGGAAACTGACAGGAACAGTAGATCCTCTTCAGTCCAATTCACTGTACAAGCTGGGAACAGACGCCAGTGCTATTTGCCCTGTGTATGAGAATGGGAGCGCAATAGTGAGTCTTCTTACCAGAAAACAACTCTTGCTTGTAGGACCAGAAACTGCATGTGATTCAACTCCATTTAGGACTGGGAAACAAATGCTAGCTCGCCTTCCTAGAAACAAACTCTGCTTTTGAGAGAAGAGCACTCTTCTACTCTACTGTGTTTCCTATGGGGTCCGAACAGTGAGCTTCATCAGAGGAAAAGAACTGTGCTTCCTACACACACGGGCCATATCTAGTTCAACTTGGCTTAGGAAACTGACAAGAACAGAAGTTCCTCTTCAGTCCAATACACTGTACTTGCTGGGAAGAGACGCGAGTGCTATTTGCACTGTGTATGGCAATGGGAGTGCAATAGTGACTCTTCTTACCAGAAAACAACTCTTGCTCGTAGGACCAGAAACTGCATGTGACTCAACTCTATTTAGGACTGGGAAACAAACGCTAGCTCTCCTTACAAGAAACACGCTCTGCTTTTGAGAAAAGAGGACTCTTCTACTCTACTGTTTCCTATGTGGTCCAAACAGTGAGCTTGCTCAGAACAAAAACTGTGCTTCCTATACACACGGACCATATCTAGTTCAACTCTGCTTAGGAAACTGACAAGAACAGTAGCTCCTCATCAGTCCAATACACTGTACTTGATGGGAACAGACGCCAGTGCTATTTGCACTGTGTATGGCAATTGGAGCGCAATAGTGACTCTTCTTAACAGAAAAAAACTCTTGCTCGTAGGACCAAAAACTGCATGTGATTCAACTCCATTTAGGACTGGGAAACAAACGCTAGCTCACCTTACAAGGAACACACTCTGCTTTTGAGAAACGAGCACTCTTCTTCTCTACTGTGTTTCCTGTGGGGTTCGAACAGTAAGCTTGCCTAGAACAAAAGAACTGTGCTTCCTACACACACGGGCCATATCTAGTTCAATTCTGCTTAGGAAACTGACAAGAAGAGTAGCTCCTCTTCTGTTCAATACACTGTACTTGATGGGAACAGATGCCAGTGCTATTTGCACTGTGTATGGCAATGGGAGCTCAATAGTGACTTTCCTTACCAGAAAACAACTCTTGCTCGTAGGACCGAAAACTGCATGTGATTCAAATCAATTAAGAACTGGGACATAAACGCTAGCTCGCCTTACAAGAAAGAGACTCTGCTTTTGAGAAAAGAGCACTCTTCTACTCTACTGTGTTTCCTATGTGGCCATAACAGTGAGCTTGCTCAGAACAAAAGAACTGTGCTTCCTACACACACGGCCATATCTAGATCAATTCTCCTTAGTAAACTGACAAGAACAGTAGCTCCTCTTTAGTCCAATACACTGTACATGCTGGGAACCGACACCAGTGCTATTTGCCCTGTGTGTGACAATGGGAGCACAATAGTGACTCTTCTTACCAGAAAACAACTCTTGCTTGTAGGACCAGAAACTGGAAGTGACTCAACTCCATTTAGGACTGGGAAACAAACGCTAGCTTGCTTTACAAGAAACACACTCTGCTTTTGAGAAAAGAGCACTCTTCTACTCTACTGTGTCTCCTATGGGGTCCGAACAGTGAGCTTGCTCAGAACAAAAGAACTGTGCTACCTACACACACAGGCCATATGTAGTTGAACTCTGCTTAGGAAACTGTCAAGAACAGTAGCTCCTCCTCAGTCCAATACATTGTACTTGCTGGAAAAATATGCGAGTGCTATTTGCACTGTGTATGGCAATTGGAGCGCAATAGTGACTCTTCTTACCAGAAAACAACTCATGGTCTCTAGGACCAAATACTGCATGTGACTCATCTCCATTTAAGACTGGGAAAAAAACGCTAGCTCTCCTTACAAGAAACACACTCTGCTTTTGAGAAAAGAGCACTCTTCTACTCTATTGTGTTTCCTATATGGCCAGAACAGTGAGCTTGCTCAGAACAAAAGAACTGTGCTTCCTACACACACGGCCATATCTAGTTCAATTCTGCTTAGGAAACTGACAAGAATAGTAGCTCCTCTTCAGTCCAATACATTGTACTTGCTGGGAACATACGTGAGTGCTATTTGCACTGTGTATGGCAATGTGAGCGCAATAGTGACTTTCCTTACCAGAAAACAACTCTTGCTCGTAGGACCAAAAACTGCATGTGATTCAACTCCATTTAGGACTGGGAAACAAATGCTAGTTCGCCTTACAAGAAACACACTCTGCTTTTGGGAATAGAGCACTCTTCTACTCCACTCTGTTTCCTATAGGGCCAGAACAGAGAGCTTTCTCAGAAAAAAGAACTGTGCTTCCTATACCCATGGCCATATCTAGTTCAATTCTGTTTAGGAAACTGACAAGAACAGTAGATCCTTTTCAGTCCAATACAATGTACATGCTGGGAACAGTCGCCATTGCTTTTTGCCCTGTGTATGACAATGGGAGCACAATAGTGACTTTTCTTACCAGAAAACAACTCTTGCTCGTAGGACAAGAAACAGCATGTGATTCAACTCCATTTAGGACTGGGAAACAAATGCTAGCTGGCCTTACAAGAAACACACTCTGCTTTTTATAAAAGAGCACTCTTCTACTCTACTGTGTTTCCTATGTGGTCCAAACAGTGAGCTTGCTCAGAACAAAAACTGTGCTTCCTATACACACGGACCATATCTAGTTCAACGCTGCTTAGGAAACTGACAAGAACAGTAGCTCCTCTTCAGTCCAATACACTGTACTTGATGGGAACAGACGCCAGTGCTATTTGCACCGTGTATGGCAATTGGAGCGCAACAGTGACTCTTCTCAACAGAAAAAAACTCTTGCTCGTAGGACCAAAAACTGCATGTGACTCAACTCCATTTAGGACTGGGAAACAAACGCTAGCTCGCCTTAAAAGAAACACACTCTGCTTTTGAGAAAACAGCACTCTTCTACTCTACTGTGTTTCCTATAGGGACTGAACAGTGAGCTTGCTCAGAACAAAAGAACTGTGCTTCCTACACACACGGGCCATATCTAGTTCAACTCTGCTTAGGAAACTGACAAGAACAGTAGCTCCTCTTCAGTTCAATACACTGTACTTGCTGGGAACAGACGCGAGTGTTATTTGCACTGTAAATGGCAATGGGAGCGCAATAGTGACTTTCCTTACTAGAAAACAACCGTTGCTCGTAGGACCAGAAACTGCATGTGACTCAACTCCATTTAGGACTGGGAAACAAACGCTTGATCGCCTTACAAGAAACACACTCTGCTTTTGAGAAACGAGCACTCTTCTTCTCTACTGTGTTTCCTGTGAGGTCCTTACAGTAAGCTTGCTCAGAACAAAAGAACTGTGCTTCCTACACACACGGGCCATATCTAGTTCAACTCTGCTTAGGAAAATGACAAGAACATTAGCTCCTCTTCAGTTCAATACACTGTACTTGCTGGGAACAAACGCGAGTGCTATTTGCACTGTGTATGGCAATGGGAGCACAATAGTTTCTTTCCTTACCAGAAAACAACTCCTGCTTGTAGGACCAGAAATTGCATGGGACTCAACTTCATTTAGGACTGGGAAACAAACGCTAGCTGGCCTTACAAGAAACACACTCTGCTTTTGAGAAATGAGCACTCTTCTTCTCTACTGTGTTTCCTGTGGGGTCCGAACAGTAAGCTTGCTCAGAACAAAAGAACTGTGCTTCCAACACATACGGGCCATATCTAGTTCAATTCTGCTTAGGAACCTGACAAGAACAGTAGCTCCTCTTCTGTCCAATACACTGTACATGCTGGGAACAGACACCAGTGCTATTTGCCCTGTGTATGACAATGGGAGCGCAATAGTGACTCTTCTTACCAGAAAAAAACTCTTGCTCGTAGGACCAGAAACTGCATGGGATTCAACTCCATTTCTGTCTGGGAAACAAACACTAGCTCGCCTAACAAGAAACACACTCTGCTTTTGAGAAAAGAGCACTCTTCTACTCAACTGTGTTTCCTATGGGGTCCGAACAGTGAGCTTGCTCAGAACAAAAGAACTGTGCTTCCTACACACACGGCCATATCTAGATCAATTCTGCTTAGGACCCTGACACGAACAGTAGATCCTCTTCAGTCCAATACACTGTACTTGCTGGGAATAGATGCCCTGTGTATGACAATGGGAGCTCAATAGTGACTCTTCTTACAGGAAACAACTCTTGCTTGTAGGACCAGAAACTGCATGGGATTCAACTCCATTTAGGACTGGGAAACAAACGCTAGCTCGCCTTACAAGAAACACACTCTGCTTTTGAGAAAAGAGCACTCTTCTACTCTACTGTGTTTCCTATAGGGCCAGAACAGTGAACTTGCTCAGAACAAAAACTGTGCTTCCTATACATACGGACCATATCTAGTTCAACTCTGCTTAGGAAACTGACAAGAACAGAAGCTCCTCTTCAGTCCAATACACTGTACTTGATGGGAACAGATGCCAGTGCTATTTGCACTGTGTATGGCAATGGGAGCTCAATAGTGACTTTCCTTACCAGAAAACAACTCTTGCTCGTAGGACCGAAAACTGCATGTGATTCAACTCAACTAAGAACTGGGATATAAACGCTAGCTCGCCTTACAAGAAAGAGACTCTGCTTTTGAGAAAAGAGCACTCTTCTACTCTACTGTGTTTCCTATATGGCCAGAACAGTGAGCTTGCTCAGAACAAAAAAATGTGCTTCCTACACACACGGCCATATCTAGATCAATTCTCCTTAGTAAACTGACAAGAACAGTAGCTCCTCTTTAGTTCAATACACTGTACATGCTGGGAACCGACACCAGTGCTATTTGCCCTGTGTGTGACAATGGGAGCGCAATAGTGACTCTTCTTACCAGAAAAAAACTCTTGCGCGTAGGACCAGAAACTGGAAGTGACTCAACTCCATTTAGGACTGGGAAACAAACGCTATCTTGCTTTACAAGAAACACACTATTCTTTTGAGAAAAGAGCACTCTTCTACTCTACTGTGTCTCCTATGGGGTCCGAACAGTGTGCTTGCTCAGAACAAAAGAACTGTGCTACCTACACACACAGGCCATATGTAGTTCAACTCTGCTTAGGAAACTGTCAAGAACAGTAGCTCCTCTTCAGTCCAATACACTGTACTTGCTGGAAACATACGCGAGTGCTAGTTGCACTGTGTATGGCAATTGGAGCGCAATAGTGACTCTTCTTACCAGAAAACAACTCATGGTCATAGGACCAAAAACTGCATGTGACTCACCTCCATTTAGGACTGGAAAAAAAACGCTAGCTCTCCTTACAAGAAACACACTCTGCTTTGAGAAAAGAGCACTCTTCTACTCTACTGTGTTTCCTATAGGGCCAGAACAGAGAGCTTTCTCAGAATAAAGAATTGTGCTTCCTATACCCATGGCCATATCTAGTTCAATTCTGTTTAGGAAACTGACAAGAACAGTAGATCCTTTTCAGTCCAATACAATGTACATGCTGGGAACAGTCGCCATTGCTTTTTGCACTGTGTATGACAATGGGAGCGCAATAGTGACTTTCCTTACCAGAAAAAAACTCTTGCTCGTAGGACCAGAAACTGCATGGGATTCAAATACATTTAGGACTGGGAATCAAACACTAGCTCGCCTTACAAGAAAAACACTCTGCTTTTGAGAAAAGGACACTCTTCTTCTCTACTGTATTTCCTATGGGGTCCGAACAGTGAGCTTGCTCAGAACAAAAGAACTGTGCTTCCTACACACACGGGCCATATCTAGTTCAACTCTGCTTAGGAAATTGACAAGAACAGTAGCTCCTCTTCAGTTCAATACACTGTACTTGCTGGGAACAGACGCGAGTGCTTTTTGCACTGTGTATGCCAATGGGAGCACAATAGTTTCTTTCCTTACCAGAAAACAACTCTTGAACGTAGGACCAGAAACTGCATGGGACTCAACTCCATTTAGGACTGGGAAACAAACGCTAGCTCGTCTTAAAAGAAACACACTCTGCTTTTGAGAAAACAGCACTCTTCTACTCTACTGTGTTTCCTATAGGGACTGAACAGTGAGCTTGCTCAGAACAAAAGAACTGTGCTTCCTACACACACGGGCCATATCTAGTTCAACTCTGCTTAGGAAACTGACAAGAACAGTAGCTCCTCTTCAGTTCAATACACTGTACTTGCTGGGAACAGACGCGAGTGTTATTTGCACTGTATATGGCAATGGGAGAGCAATAGTGACTTTCCTTACTAGAAAACAACCGTTGCTCGTAGGACCAGAAACTGCATGTGACTCAACTCCATTTAGGACTGGGAAACAAACGCTTGATCGCCTTACAAGAAACACACTCTGCTTTTGAGAAACGAGCACTCTTCTTCTCTACTGGGTTTCCTGTGGGTTCCTTACAGTAAGCTTGCTCAGAACAAAAGAACTGTGCTTCCTACACACACGGGCCATATCTAGTTCAACTCTGCTTAGGAAAATGACAAGAACATTAGCTCCTCTTCAGTTCAATACACTGTACTTGCTGGGAACAAACGCGAGTGCTATTTGCACTGTGTATGGCAATGGGAGCACAATAGTTTCTTTCCTTACCAGAAAACAACTCTTGCTTGTAGGACCAGAAACTGCATGGGACTCAACTCCATTTAGGACTGGGAAACAAACGCTAGCTGGCCTTACAAGAAACACACTCTGCTTTTGAGAAACGAGCACTCTTCTTCTCTACTGTGTTTCCTGTGGGGTCCGAACAGTAAGCTTGCTCAGAACAAAAGAACTGTGCTTCCAACACACACGGGCCATATCTAGTTCAATTCTGCTTAGGAACCTGACAAGAACAGTAGCTCCTCTTCTGTCCAATACACTGTACATGCTGGGAACAGACGCCAGTGCTATTTGCCCTGTGTATGACAATGGGAGCGCAATAGTGACTCTTCTTACCAGAAAAAAACTCTTGCTTGTAGGACCAGAAACTGCATGGGATTCAACTCCATTTCTGTCTGGGAAACAAACACTAGCTCGCCTAACAAGAAACACACTCTGCTTTTGAGAAAAGAGCACTCTTCTACTCAACTGTGTTTCCTATGGGGTCCGAACAGTGAGCTTGCTCAGAACAAATGAACTGTGATTCCTACACAAACGGGCCATATCTAGTTCAACTCTGCTTAGGAAACTGACAAGAACAGTAGCTCCTCTTCAGTCCAATACACTGTACTTGCTGGGAAAAGACGCGAGTGCTAATTTCACTGTGTATGTCACTGGGAGCACAAGAGTGACTTTCCTTACCAGAAAACAACTCTTGTTCGTAGGACCAAATACTGCATGTGTTTCAACTCCATTAAGGACTGGGAAACAAACGCTAGCTTGTCTTACAAGAAACACACTCTGCTTTTGAGAAAAGAGCACTCTTCTACGCTACTGTGTTTACTATATGGCTAGAAGAGTGAGCTTGCTCAGAACAAAAGAACTGTGCTTCCTACACACACGGCCATATCTAGTTCAATTCTGGTTAGGAAACTGATAAGAACAGTAGATCCTCTTCAGTCCAATACACTGTACTTGCTGGGAACAGACGCCAGTGCTATTTGTCCTTTGTATGACAATAGGAGCACAATAGTGACTCTTCTTTCGAGAAAACAACTCTTGCTCATAGGACCAGAAACTGCATGTGATTCAACTCCATTAAGGACTAGGAAAAAAACGCTAGCTCACCTTACAAGAAATACACTCTGCTTTTGAGAAAAGAGCACTCTTCTACACTACAGTGTTGCCTATGGGGTCCGAACAGTGAGCTAGCTCAGAACAAAAGAACTTTGCTTCCTACACTCACGGGCCATATCTAGTACAACTCTGCTTAGGAAACATACAAGAACAGTAGCTCCTCTTCAGTCCAATACACTGTACTTGCTGGGAACAGACGCGAGTGCTATTTGCACTGTGTATAGCAATGGGAGCGCAATGGTGACTCTTCATACCAGAAAACAACTCTTGCTCATAGGAATAGAAACTACATGGGCTTCAACTCCATTTACGACTGGGAAACAAACGCTAGATCGCCTTACAAGAAACACACTCTGCTTTTGGGAAAAGGGCACTCTTCTACTCTACTGTGTTTCCTATGGGGTCCGAACAGTGAGCTTGCTCAGAACAAAAGAACTGTGCTTCCTACACACACGGGCCATATCTACTTCAACTCTGCTTAGGAAACTGACAAGAGCTGTAGCTCCTCTTCAGTCCAATACACTGTACTTGCTGGGAACAGACGCCTGTGCTATTTTCACTGTGTATGGCATTGGGAGTGCAACAGTGACTTTCCTTACCAGAAAACAACTCTTGCTCGTAGTACCAAAAACTGCATGTGATTCAAATCCATTTAGGACTGGGAAACAAACGCTAGCTCGCCGTATAAGAAACACACTCTGCTTTTGAGAAAAGAGCACTCTTCTAATCTACTGTGTTTCCTGTAGGGCCAGAAGAGTGAGCTTGCTCAGAACAAAAGAACTGTGCTTCCTACACACAAGGCCATATCTAGTTCAATTCTGCTTAGGAAACTAACAACTACAGTAGATCCTCTTCAGTCCAATACACTGTACTTGCTGGGAACAGACGCCAGTGCTATTTGCCCTGTGTATGACAAAGGGAGCGCAATAGTGACTCTTCTTACCAGAAAACAACTCTTGCTCGTAGGTCCAGAAACTGCATGTGATTCAACTCCCTTTAGGACTGGGAAAAAAAACGCTAGCTCGCTTTACAACAAACAAACTCTGTTTTTGAGAAAAGACACTCTCCTTCTCTACTGTGTTTCCTATAGCGCCAGAACTGTGAGCTGGCTCAGAACAAAAGAACTGTTCTTCCTACACACACAGTCATATCTATTTCAATTCTGCCTAGGAAACTGACAAGAACAGTAGATCCTCCTCAGTACAATACACTGTACATCCTGGGAAAAGACGCCAGTGCTATTTGCCCTGTGTATGGCAATGGGAGAGCAATAGTGACTCTTTTGCCAGAAAACAACTCTTGATCGTAAGTCCAGAAACTGCATGTGATCAACTCCATTTAGGACTGCGAAAGGAACGCTAGCTCGCCTTACAGGAAACACACTCTGCTTTTGAGTAAAGAGTACTCTTCTATTCTACTGGGTTTTCTATGGGGTCCGAACAGTGAACTTGCTCAGAGCAAAAGAACTGTGCTTCCTACACAGACGGGCATATCTTGTTCAAATCTGCTTAGGAAACTTACAAGAACAGTAGCTCCGCTTCAGTCCAATACACTGTACTTGCTGGGAACAGACGGGAGTGCTATTTGCACTGTGTATGGCAATGGGAGAGTAATAGTCACTCTTCTTACCAGGAAACAACTCTTGCTCGTAGGACCAGAAACTGCATGGGATTCAATTCCATTTCTGACTGGGAAACAAACACTAGCTCTCCTTACAAGAAACACACTCTGCTTTTGAGAAAAGAGCACTCTTCTACTCTACTGTGTTTCCTATGGGGTCCGAACAGTGAGCTTCCGCAGAACAAAAGAACTGTGCTTCCTACACACACGGGCCATATCTAGATTAACTCTGCTTAGGAAACTGACAAGAACAGTAGCTCCTCTTCAGAACAATACACTGTACTTGCTGGGAACAGACGCGAGTGCTATTTGCCCTGTGTATGGCAAAGGGAGTGCAATAGTGACTTTCCTTACCAGAAAACAACTCTTGCTCCTAGGACCAAAAACCGCATGTGATTCAACTCCATTTAGGACTGGGAAACAAACGCTAGCTCGCCTTACAAGAAACAAACTCTGCTTTTGAGAAAAGAGCAGTTTTCTACTGTACTGTGTTTCCTATACTGCCAGAACATTGAGCTTGCTCAGAACAAAAGTACTGTGCTTCCTACACACACGGCCATATCTCGTTCAATTCTACTTAGGAAACTGAGAAGAAAAGTAGATCCTCTTCAGTGCAATACATTATACATGCTGGGAAAAGACGCCAGTGCTATTTGCCCTGTTTATGACAATGGGAGCACAATAGTGACTCTTCTTACCAGAAAACAACTCTTGCTCGTAGGACCAGAAAATGCATGTGATTCAACTCCACTTCTGACTGGGAAACAAACACTAGGTCCCCTTACAAGAAACACACTCAGCTTTTGAGAAAAGAGCACTCTTCTATTCTACTGTGTTTCCTATAGTGCCAGAACAGTGAGCTTGCTCAGAACAAAAGAACTGTGCTTCCTACAGACACAGGCCATAACTAGTTCAACTCTGCGTAGGAAACTGACAAGATCAATAGCTCCTCTTCAGTCCAATACACTGTACTTGCTGGGAACAGACGCGAGTGCTATTTGCACCTTCTATGGCAATGGGAGCGCAATGGTGACTTTCCTTACCAGAAAACAACTCTTGCTCGTAGGACCAGAAACTTCATGTGATTCAACTCCATTTAGGACTGGGAAACAAACGCTAGCTCGCCTTAGAGAAACACACTCTGCTTCGGAGAAAAAAGCACTCTTCTACTCTACTGTGTTTCCTATGGAGTCCGAACAGTGAGCTTGCTTTGAACAAAAGAACTGTGCTTCCTACACACACGGGCCATTTCTAGTTCAACTCTACTTAGGAAACTGACAAGAACAGTAGCTCTTCTTCAGTCCAATACACTGTACTAGCTGGCAACAGAAGCGAGGGCTATTTGCACTGTGTATGGCAAAGGGAGAGCAATAGTGACTTTCCTTACCTGAAAACAACTCTTGCTCGTAGGACCAAAAACTGCATGTGATTAAACTCCTTTTAGGACTGGGAAACAATCGCTAGCTTGCCTTACAAGAAACACACTCTGCTGTTGAGAAAAGAGCACTCTTCTACTCTACTTTTTTTCCTATGGGGTCTGAACAGTGAACTTGCTCAGAACAAAAGAACTGTGCTTCCTACATACACGGGCCATATCTAGTTCAACTCTGCTTAGGAAACTGACAAGATCAGTAGCTCCTCTTCAGTCCTATACACTGTACTTGCTGGGAACAGATGTGAGTGCTATTTGTACTGTGTATGGCAATGGGAGTGCAATAGTGACTTTCCTTACCAGAACACAACTCTTGCTCGTAGGACCGAAAACTGCATGTGATTCAACTCCATTTAGAACTGGGAAATAAACGCTAGCTCGCCTTACAAGAAACACACTCTGCTTTTGAGAAAGGAGCACTCTTCTACTCTACGGTGTTTGCTATATGGCCAGAACAGTGAGCTTGCTCAGAACAAAAGAACTGTGTTTCCTACACACATGGCCATATCTAGATAAATTCTGCTTAGGAAACTGACAAGAACAGTAGCTCCTCTTCAGTCCAATACACTGTAAATGCTTGGAACCGACACCAGTGCTATTTGCAACGTGTATGACAATGGGAGCGCAATAGTGACTCTTCTTACCAGAAAACAACTCTTGCTCGTAGGACCAGAAACTGCATGGGATTCAACTCCACTTCTGACTGGGAAACAAACACTAGCTCCCCTTACAAGAAACACACTCTGCTTTTGGGAAAAGAGCACTCCTCTATTCTACTGTGTTTCCTATGGGATCCGAACAGTGAGCTTGCTGAGAACAAAAGAACTGTGCTTCTTACACACAAGGGCCATAACTAGTTCAACTCTGCTTAGGAAACTGACAAGATCAGTAGCTCCTCTTCAGTCCCATACACTGTACTTGCTGGGAACAGAGGCGAGTGCTATTTGCACTGTGTATGGCAAAGGGAGCGCAATAGTGACTTTCCTTACCAGAAAACAACTCTTGCTCGTAGGACCAGAAACTGCATGTGATTCATCTCCATTTAGGACTGAGAAACAAATGCTAGCTTGCCACAAGAAACACACTCTGCTTTTCAGAAAAGAGCACTCTTCTACTATACTGTGTTTCCTATGGGGTCCTAATAGTGTGCTTGCTCAGAACAAAAGAACTGTGCTTCCTACACACACGGGCCATATCTAGTTCAACTCTGCTTAGGAAACTGACAAGAACAGTAGCTCCTCTTCAGTCCAATACACTGTACTTGCTGGGAACAGACGCGAGTGCTATTTTCACAGTGTATGGCATTGGGAGTGCAACAGTGACTTTCCTTACCAGAAAACAACTCTTGCTCGTAGGACCAAAAACTGCATGTGATTCAACTCCATTTAGGACTGGGAAAAAAACCCTAGCTCGCCTTACAAGAAACACACTCTGCTTTTGAGAAAAGAGCACTCTTCTACTCTACTGTGTTTCCTATAGTGCCAGAAGAGTGAGCTTGCTCAGAACAAAAAACTGTGCTTCCTAAACACACGGCCATATCTAGTTCAATTCTGCTTAGGAAACTGACAAGTACAGTAGATCCTCTTCAATCCAATACACTGTACTTGCTGGGAAGAGACACCAGTGCTATTTGCCCTGTGTATGACAATGGGAGCACAATAGTGACTCTTCTTACCAGAAAACAGCTCTTGCTCGTAGGACCAGAAACTGCATGTGATTCAACTCCATTTAGGACTGGGAAACAAACGCTAGCACGCCTTACAATCCTTTTAGGACTGGGAAACAAACGCTAGCTTGCCTTACAAGAAACACACTCTGCTGTTGAGAAAAGAGCATTCTTCTATTCTACTTTTTTTCCTATGGGGTCTGAACAGTGAGCTTGCTCAGAACAAAAGAACTGTGCTTCCTACATACACGGGCCATATCTAGTTCAACTCTGCTTAGGAAACTGACAAGATCAGTAGCTCCTCTTCAGTCCAATACACTGTACTTGCTGGGAACAGACGTGAGTGCTATTGGCACTGTGTATGGCAATGCTAGCGCAATAGTTACTTTCCTTACCAGAACACAACTCTTGCTCGTAGGACCGAAAACTGCATGTGATTCAACTCCATTTAGAAATGGGAAATAAACGCTAGCTCGCCTTACAAGAAACAGACTCTGCTTTTGAACAAAGAGCACTCTTCTACTCTACTGTGTTTCCTATATGGCCAGAACAGTGAGCTTGCTCAGAACAAAAGAACTGTGCTTCCTACACACACGGCCATATCTAGATAAATTCTGCTTAGGAAACTGACAAGAACAGTAGCTCCTCTTCAGTAAAATACACTGTACATGCTGGGAACCGAAACCAGTGCTATTTGCCCTGTGTATGACAATGGGAGCGCAATAGTGACTCTTCTTACCAGAAAACAACTCTTGCTCGTAGGACCAGAAACTGCATGGGATTCAACTCCACTTCTGACTGGGAAACAAACACTAGCTCCCCTTACAAGAAACACACTCTGCTTTTGAGAAAAGAGCACTCTTCTATTCTACTGTGTTTCCTATTGGATCCGAACAGTGAGCTTGCTGAGAACAAAAGAACTGTGCTTCTTACACACAAGGGCCATATCTAGTTCAACTCTGCTTAGGAAACTGACAAGATCAGTAGCTCCTCTTCAGTCCAATACACTGTACTTGCTGGGAAAAGAGGCGACTGCTCTTTGCACTGTGTATGGCAAAGGGAGCGCAATAGTGACTTTCCTTACCAGAAAACAACTCTTGCTTGTAGGACCAGAAACTGCATGTGATTCATCTCCATTTAGGACTGAGAAACAAATGCTAGCTCGCCACAAGAAACACACTCTGCTTTTCAGAAAAGAGCACTCTTCTACTATACTGTGTTTCCTATGGGGTCCTAACAGTGAGCTTGCTCAGAACAAAAGAACTGTGCTTCCTACACACATGGGCCATATCTAGTTCAACTCTGCTTAGGAAACTGACAAGAACAGTAGCTCCTCTTCAGTCCAATACACTGTACTTGCTGGGAACAGACGCGAGTGCTATTTTCACAGTGTATGGCATTGGGAGTGCAACAGTGACTTTCCTTACCAGAAAACAACTCTTGCTCGTAGGAACAAAAACTGCATGTGATTCAACTCCATTTAGGACTGGGAAACAAACCCTAGCTCGCCTTACAAGAAACACACTCTGCTTTTGAGAAAAGAGCACTCTTCTACTCTACTGTGTTTCCTATAGTGCCAGAAGAGTGAGCTTGCTCAGAACAAAAAAACTGTGCTTCCTAAACACACGGCCATATCTAGTTCAATTCTGCTTAGGAAACTGACAAGTACTGTAGATCCTCTTCAGTCCAATACACTGTACTTGCTGGGAAGAGACACCAGTGCTATTTGCCCTGTGTATGACAATGGGAGCACAATAGTGACTCTTCTTACCAGAAAACAACTCTTGCTTGTAGGACCAGAAACTGCATGTGATTCAACTATATTTAGGACTGGAAAACGAAGGCTAGCTTGCCTTACAGGAAACACACTCTGCTTTTGAGAAAAGAGTACTCTTCTAGTCTACTGTGTTTTCTATGGGGTCCGAACAGTGAGCTTGCTAAGAGCAAAAGAACTGTGCTTCCTACACACACAGGCATATCTAGTTCAACTCTGCTTGGGAAAATGACAAGAACAGTAGCTCCGCTTCAGTCCAATACACTGTACTTGCTGAGAACATACGCGAGAGCTATTTGCACTGTGTATGGCAATGGGAGAGTAATAGAGACTCTTCTTACCAGGAAACAATTCTTGCTCGTAGGACTGAAACTGCATGTGATTCAACTCCATTTAGGACTGGGAAACAAACGCTACCTCGCCTTACAAGGAACACACTCTGATTTTGAGAAAAGAGCACTCTTCTACTCTACTGTGTTTCCTATGGGGTCCAAACAGTGAGCTTCCTCAGAACAAAAGAACTGTGCTTCCTACACACACGGGCCATATCTAGATTAACTCTGCTTAGGAAACTGACAAGAACAGTAGCTCCTCTTCAGAACAATACACTGTACTTGCTGGGAACACACGCGAGTGCTATTTGCCCTGTGTATGGCAAAGGCAGTGCAATAGTGACTTTCCTTACCAGAAAACAACTCTTGCTCCTAGGACCAAAAACCGCATGTGATTCAACTCCATTTAGGACTGGGAAACAAACGCTAGCTCGCCTTACAAGAAACAAACTCTGCTTTTGAGAAAAGAGCAGTTTTCTACTCTACTGTGTTTCCTATAGTGCTAGAACAGTGAGCTTGCTCAGAACAAAAGTACTGTGCTTCCTACACACACGGCCATATCTCGTTCAATTCTACTTAGGAAACTGAGAAGAAAAGTAGATCCTCTTCAGTCCAATACATTGTACATGCTGGGAAAAGACGCCAGTGCTATTTGCCCTGTGTATGGCAAAGGGAGTGCAATAGTGACTTTCCTTACCAGAAAACAACTCTTGCTCCTAGGACCAAAAACCGCATGTGATTCAACTCCATTTAGGACTGGGAAACAAACGCTAGCTCGCCTTACAAGAAACAAACTCTGCTTTTGAGAAAAGAGCAGTTTTCTACTGTACTGTGTTTCCTATAGTGCCAGAACAGAGAGCTTGCTCAGAAAAAAAGTACTGTGCTTCCTACACACACGGCCATATCTCGTTCAATTCTGCTTAGGAAACTGAGAAGAAAAGTAGATCTTCTTCAGTCCAATACTTTGTACATGCCAGGAAAAGACGCCAGTGCTATTTGCCCTGTGTATGACAATGGGAGCACAATAGTGACTCTTCTTACCAGAAAAAAACTCTTGCTCGTAGGACCAGAAACTGCATGTGATGCAACTCTACTTCTGACTGGGAAACAAACACTACCTCCCCTTATAAGAAACACACTCAGCTTTTGAGAAAAGAGCACTCTTCTATTCTACTGTGTTTCCTATGGTGTCTGAACAGTGAGCTTGCTGAGAACAAAGAACTGTGCTTCCTACACACAAGGGCCATATATAGTTCAACTCTGCTTAGGAAACTGACAAGATCAGTAGCTCCTCTTCAGTCCAATACACTGTACTTGCTAAGAACAGATGTGAGTGCTATTTGCACTGTGTGTGGCAATGGGAGCACAATAGTGACTTTCCTTACCAGAACACAACTCTTGCTCATAGGACCAGAAACTGCATGTGACTCAACTCAATTTACGACTGGGAAACAAACACTAGCTTGCCTTACAAGAAACACACTCTGCTTTTGAGAAAAGAGCACTCTTCTACTCTATTGTATTTCCTATAGGGCCAGAACAGAGAGCTTGCTCAGAACAAAAGAACTGTGCTTGCTAGACACACGGGCCATGTCTAGTTCAATTCTGCTTAGGAAACTGACAAGAACAGTAGGTCCTCTTCAGTTCAATACACTGTACATGCTGCTAACAGACGCTAGTGCTATTTGCCCTGTGTATGACAATGGGAGCGCAATAGTGACTCTTCTTATCACAAAACAACTCTTGCTTGTAGGACCAGAAACTGCATGTGAATCAACTCCATTTAGGACTGGGAAACAAACACTAGACCGCCTTACAAGAAACACACTCTGCTTTTGAGAAAAGAGCACTCTTCTACTCTACATTTTTCCTATGGTGTCAGAACAGTGAGCTTGCTCAGAACAAAAGAACTGTGCTTCCTACAGACACAGGCCATAACTAGTTCAACTCTGCGTAGGAAACTGACAAGATCAATAGCTCCTCTTCAGTCCAATACACTGTACTTGCTGGGAACAGACGCGAGTGCTATTTGCACTGTGTATGGCAATGGGAGCGCAATGGTGACTTTCCTTACCAGAAAACAACTCTTGCTCGTAGGACCAGAAACTGCATGTGATTCAACTCCATTTACGACTGGGAAACAAACGCTAGCTCGCCTTAGAGAAACACACTCTGCTTCGGAGAAAAGAGCACTCTTCTACTCCAATGTGTTTCCTATGGAGTCCGAACAGTGGGCTCGCTTTGAACAAAAGAACTGTGCTTCCTACACACACGGGCCATTTCTAGTTCAACTCTACTTAGGAAACTGACAAGAACAGTAACTCTCCTTCAGTCCAATACACTGTACTAGCTGGGAACAGAAGCAAGTGCTATTTGCACTGTGTATGGCAAAGGGAGCACAATAGTGACTCTTCTTACCAGAAAACCACTCTTGCTCATAGGACCAGAAACTGCATGGGATTCAACTCCACTTCCTACTGGGAAACAAACACTAGCTCCCCTTACAAGAAACACACTCTGCTTTTGAGAAAAGAGCACTCTTCTATTCTACTGTGTTTCCTATGGGATCCGAACAGTGAGCTTGCTGAGAACAAAAGAACTGTGCTTCTTACACACAAGGGCCATATCTAGTTCAACTCTGCTTAGGAAACTGACAAGATCAGTAGCTCCTCTTCAGTCCAATACACTGTACTTGCTGGAAACAGACGCGAGTGCTATTTGCACTGTGTGTGGCAATGGGAGCACAATAGTGACTTTCCTTACCAGAACACAACTCTTCCTCATAGGACCAGAAACTGCATGTGCTTCAACTCCATTTAGGACTGGGAAACAAATGCTAGCTCACCTTATAAGAAACACACTCTGATTTTGAGAAAAGAGCACTCTTCTACTCTACTGTGTTTCCTATAGGGCCAGAACAGTGAGCTTGCTCATAACAAAAGAACTGTGCTTCCTACACACGGGCCATGTCTAGTTCAATTCTGCTTAGGAAACTGAAAAGAACAGTACATCCTCTTAAGTCCAATACATTGCACATGCTGCTAACAGACGCTAGTGCTATTTGCCCTGTGTATGACAATGGGAGCGCAATAGTGACTCTTCTTACCAGAAAACAACTCTTGCTCGTAGGACCAGAAACTGCATGTGGTTCAACTCCATTTAGGACTGGGAAACAAACACTAGCTCGCCTTACAAGAAACACACTCTGCTTTTGAGAAAAGAGCACTCTTCTACCCTACTGTGTTTCCTATGGGGTCCGAACAGTGAGCTTGCTCAGAACAAAAGAACTGTGCTTCCTACACACACGGGCCATATCTAGTACAACTCTGCTTAGGAAACTGACAAGAACAGTAGCTCCGCTTCAGTCCAATACACTGTACTTGCTGGGAACAGACGCGAGTGCTATTTGCACTGTGTATGGCAATGGGAGAGTAATAGTGACTCTTCTTACCACAAAACAACTCTTGCTCATAGGAACAGAAACTGCATGGGATTCAACTCCATTTCTGACTTGGCAACATACCCTAGATCGCCTTACAAGAAACACACTCTGCTTTTGCGAAAAGAGCACTCTTCTACTCTACTGTGTTTCCTATAGGGCAGAACAGTGAGCTTGCTCAGAACAAAAGAAGTGTGCTTCCTACACACACGGGCCATATCTAGTTCAACTCTGCTTAGGAAACTGACAAGAACAGTAGCTCCTCTTCAGTCCAATACACTGTACATGCTGGGAACCGACACCAGTGCTATTTGCCCTGTGTATGACAATGGGAGTGCAATAGTGACTCTTCTTACCAGAAAACAACTCTTTCTCATAGGACAAGAAACTGCATGTGATTCAACTCCATTTAGGACTGGGAAACAAAGGCTAGCTCCCCTTACAAGAAACATACTCTGCTTTTGAGAACAGAGTATTCTTCTAGTCTACTGTGTTTTCTATGGGGTCCGAACAGTGAGCTTGCTATGAGCAAAAGAACTGTGCTTCCTACACACAAAGGCATATCTAGTTCAACTCTGCTTAGAAACTGACAAGAACAGTTACTCTGCTTCAGTCCAATACACTGTACATGCTGAGAAAAGACGCGAGAGCTATTTGCAATGTGTATGGCAATGGGAAAGTAATAGAGACTCTTCTTACCAGGAAACAACTCTTGCTCCTATGACTGAAACTGCATGTGATTCAACTCCATTTAGGACTGGGAAACAAACGCTAGCTCGCCTTACAAGAAACACACTCTGCTTTTGAGAAAAGAGCAGTTTTCTACTGTACTGTGTTTCCTATAGTGCTAGAACAGTGAGCTTGCTCAGAACAAAAGTACTGTGCTTCCTACACACACGGCCATATCTCGTTCAATTCTACTTAGGAAACTGAGAAGAAAAGTAGATCCTCTTCAGTCCAATACATTGTACATGCTGGGAAAAGACGCCAGTGCTATTTGCCCTGTGTATGGCAAAGGGAGTGCAATAGTGACTTTCCTTACCAGAAAACAACTCTTGCTCCTAGGACCAAAAACCGCATGTGATTCAACTCCATTTAGGACTGGGAAACAAACGCTAGCTCGCCTTACAAGAAACAAACTCTGCTTTTGAGAAAAGAGCACTCTTCTACTCTACTTTTTTTCCTATGGGGTCTGAACAGTGAGCTTGCTCAGAACAAAAGAACTGTGCTTCCTACGTACACGGGCCATATCTAGTTCAACTCTGCGTAGGAGACTGACAAGATCAGTAGCTCCTCTTCAGTCCAATACACTGTACTTGCTGGGAACAGACGTGAGTGCTATTTGCACTGTGTATGGCAATGGGAGTGCAATAGTGACTTTCCTTACCAGAAAACAACTCTTGCTCATAGGACCAAAAACTGCATGTGTCTCAACTCCTTTTAGGACTGGGAAACAAACGCTAGCTTGCCTTACAAGAAACACACTCTGCTTTTGAGAAAAGAGCACTCTTCTACTCTACTGTGTTTCCTATGTGGCCAGAACAGTGAGCTTGCTCAGAACAAAAGAACTGTACTTCCTACACACACGGCCATATCTAGTTCAATTCTGCTTATTAAACTGACAAGAACAGTAGCTCCTCTTCAGTCCAATACACTGTACTTGCTGGGAACAAACGCGTTGCTATTTGCCCTGTGTATGACAATGGGAGCACAATAGTAACTCTTCTTACCAGAAAACAACTCTTGCTCGTAGGACCAGAAACTGCATGGGATTCAACTCCATTTCTGACTGGGAAACAAACACTAGCTCTCCTTACAAGGAACACACTCTGCTTTTGAGAAAAGAGCACTCTTCTACTCTACTGTGTTTCCCATGGAGTCTGAACAGTGAGCTTGCTCAGAACAAAAGAACTGTGCTTCCTACACACACGGGCCATATCTAATTCAACTCTGCTTAGGAACCTGACAAGAAAAGAGCTCCTCTTCAGTCCAATACACTGTACTTGCTGTGAATAGACGCGAGTGCTATTTGCACTGTGTATGGCAATGGGAGCGCAATAGTGATTCCTTACGAGAAAACAACTCTTGCTCCTAGGACCAGAAACTGCATGTGATTCAACTCCATTTCTGACTGGGAAACAAACACTAGCTCGGCTTACAAGAAACAGACTCTGCTTTTGAGAAAAGAGCACTCTTCTACTCTACACTGTTTCCTATGGAATCCGAACAGTGAGCTTGCTCAGAACAAAAGAACTGTGCTTCCTACATACACGGACCATATCTAGTTCAACTCTTCTTAGGAAACTGACAAGAACAGTAGCTCCTCTTCAGTCCAATACACCTTACTTGCTTGGAACAGACGCGAGTGCTATTTGCACAGTGTATGGGAATGGGAGCGCAATAGTGACTTTCCTTACCAGAAAACAACTCTTTCTTGTAGGAACAAAAACTGCATGTGATTCAACTCCATTTAGGACTGGGAAACAAACTCTAGCTCGCCTTACAAGTAACACACTCTGCTTTTGAGAAAAGAGCAATAATTTACTCTAATGTGCTTCCTATAGGGCCAGAACAGTGAGCTTGCTCAGAACAAAAGAACTGTGCTTCCTAAACACATGGCCATATCTAGTTCAACTCTGCTTAGGAAACTGACAAGAACTGTAGCTCCTCTTCAGTCCAGTACACCTTACTTGCTTGGAACAGACGCGAGTGCTATTTGCACAGTGTATGGGAATGGGAGCGCAATAGTGACTTTCCTTACCAGAAAACAACTCTTGCTCGTAGGACCAGAAATTGCATGTGATTCAACTCCATTTAGGACTGGGAAACAAACGCTAGCTCGCCTTACAAGAAACACACTCTGATTGTGAGAAAAGAGCACTCTTCTACTCTAATGTGTTTCCTATAGGGCCACAACAGTGAGCATGCTCAGAACAAAAGAACTGTGCGTCCTACACACACGGCCATATCTAGTTCAATTCTGCTTAGGAAACTGACGAGAACAATAGATCCTCTTCAGTCCAATACACTGTACATGCTGGGAACAGATGCCAGTGCTATTTGCCCTGTGTATGACAATGGGAGCACAATAGTGACTCTTCTTACCAGAAAACAACTCTTGCTCGTAGGACCAGAAACTGCATGTGATTCAACTCCATTTAGGACAGGGAAACAAACGCTAGATGGCCTTACAAGAAACACACTCTGCTTTTGAGAAAAGAGCACTCTTCTACTCTAATGTGTTTCCTACAGGCCAGAACAGTGAGCTTGCTCAGAAAAAAAGAACAGTGCTTCCTACACACACGGGCTATATCTAGTTCAACTCTGCTTAGGAAACTGACAAGAACAGTAGATCCTCTTCAGTCCAATACACTGTACTTGCTGGGAACAGAGGCCAGTGCTATTTGCCCTGTGTATGACAATGGGAGCGCAATAGTGACTCTTCTTACCAGGAAACAAATCTTGCTCATAGGACCAGAAACTCAAAGGGATTCAACTCCGTTTAGGACTGGAAAACATATGCTAGCTCGCCTTACAAGAAACACACTCTACTTTTGAGAAAAGAGCACTCTTCTACTCTACTGTGTTTCCTATGGGGTCTGAACAGTGAGCTTGCTCAGAACAAAAGAACTGTGCTTCCTACAAACAAGGGCCACATCTAGTTCAACTCTGCATAGGAAACTGACAAGAACAGTAGCTCCTCTTCAGTCCAATACACTGTACATGCTGGGAACAAACGCCAGTGCTATTTGCACTGTGTATGGCAATGGGAGTGCAATAGTGTCTTTCCTTACCAGAAAACAACTCTTGCTCGTAGGACCAGAAACTGCGTGGGATTCAACTCCATTTAGGACTGGGAAACAAACGCTAGCTCGCATTACAAAAACACACTCTGCTTTTGAAAAATGAGCACTCTTCTACCCTACTGTGTTTTTATGGGGTCCGAACAGTGAGCTTGCTCAGAAAAAAAGAACGGTACTTCCTACACACACGGGCCATATCTAGTTCAACTCTGCTTAGGAAACTGACAAGAGCAGTAGCTCCTCTTCAGTCCAATACACTGTACTTGGTGGAAACAGACACGAGTGCTATTTGTACTGTGTATTGCAATAGGAGCTCAATAGTGACGCTTCTTATCAGAAAACATCTCTTGCTAGTAGGACCAGAAACTGCATGGGATTCAACTCCATTTCTGACTGGGAAACAAATGCTAGCTCGCCTTACAAGAAACTCACTCTGCTTTTGAGAAAAGAGTACTCTCCTACTCTACTGTGTTTACTATGGGTTCCAAACAGTGAGCTTGCTCAGACAAAAGAACTATGCTTCCTACACACACGGGCCATATCTAGTTCAACTCTGCTTAGGAAACTGACAAGAACAGTAGCTCCTCTTCAGTCCAATACACTGTACTTGCTGGGAACAGACGCCAGTGCTATTTGCACTGTGTATGGCAATAGGAACGCAATAGTGACTCTTCTTATAAGAAAACGACTCTTGCTCGTAGGACCAGAAACTGCATGGGATTCAACTCCATTTCTGACTGGGAAACAAACACTACCTCTCCTTACAAGAAACACACTCTGCTTTTGAGAAAGGAGCACTCTTCTACTCTACTGTGTTTCCTATGGGGTCTGAACAGGGAGCTTGCTCAGAACAAAAGAACTGTGCTTCCTACATTCGCGGGACATATCTAATTCAACTCTGCTTAGGAAACTGACAAGAACAGTAGCTCCTCTTCAGTCCAATACACTGTACTTGCTGGGAACAGACGCCAGTGCTATTTGCACTGTGTATGGCAATGGGAACTCAATAGTGACTTTCCTTACCAGAAAATCACTCTTGCTCGTAGGAGCAGAAACTGCATGGGATTCAACTCCATTTCTGACTGGGAAACAAATGCTAGCTCGCCTTACAAGAAACACACTCTGCTTTTGAGAAAGAGCACTCTTCTACTTACTCTGTTTCCTATTGGGTCCGAACAGTGAGCTTGCTCAGAACAAAAGAACTGTGCTTCCTACACACAGGGGCCATATCTAATTCAACACTGCTTAGGAAACTGACAAGAACAGTAGCTCCACTTCAGTCCAATACACTGTCCTTGCTGGAAACAGATGCGAGTGCTAATCGCACTGTGCATGGCAATGCGAGCGCAATAGTGACTTTCCTTACCAGAAAACAACTCCTGCTCGTAGGACCAGACACTGCATGTGATTCAAATCCATTTATGACTGGGAATCAAACGCTAGCTCAACTTACAAGAAACTCACTCTGCTTTTGAGAAAAGAGCAGTCTTCTACTCTAATGTGTTTCTTATAGGGCCAGAAGAGTGAGCTTTCTCAGAACAAAAGAACTGTGCTTCCTACACACACGGGCCATATCTATTTCAACTCTGCTTAGAAAACTGACAAGAACAGTAGATCCTCTTCAGTCCAATACACTGTACATGCTGGGAACAGACGCCAGTACTTTTTGCCTTGTGCATGGCAATGGGAGCGCAATAGTGACTCTTCTTACCAGAAAACAACTCTTGCTCGTAGGACCAGAAACTAAATGGGATTAAACTCCATTTAGGATTGGGGAACAAATGCTAGCTCACCTTACAAGAAACACACTCTGCTTTTGAGAAAAGATCACTCTTCTACTCTATTGTTTTTCCTATAGGGCCAGAACAGTGAGCTTGCTCAGAACAAAAGAACTGTGCTTCCTACACACACAGGCCATATATAGTTCAACTCTGCTTAGGAAACTGACAAGAACAGTAGCTCCTCTTCAGTCCAATACACTGTACTTGCTGGGAACAAACGCAAGTGCTATCTGCACTGAGTATGGCAATGTGAGGACAATAGTGACTTTCCTTACCAGAAAACAACTCTTGCTCGTAGAACCAAAAACTGGATGTGATTCAACTCCATTTAGGACTGGGAAACAAACGCTAGCTCGCATTACAAGAAACACACTATGCTTTGAAAAATGAGCACTCTTCTACCCTACTGTGTTTTTATGGGGTCCGAACAGTGAGCTTGCTCAGAAAAAAAGAACGGTGCTTCCTACACACACGGGCCATATCTAGTTCAACTCTGCTTAGGAAACTGACAAGAGCAGTAGCTCCACTTCAGTCCAATACACTGTCCTTGCTGGGAACAGATGCGAGTGCTAATCGCACTGTGTATGGCAATGGGAGCGCAATAGTGACTTTCCTTACCAGAAAACAACTCCTGCTCGTAGGACCAGACACTGCATGTGATTCAAATCCATTTAGGACTAGGAATCAAACGCTAGCTCGACTTACAAGAAACTCACTCTGCTTTTGAGAAAAGAGCACTCTTCTACTCTAATGTGTTTCTTATAGTGCCAGAAGAGTGAGCTTTCTCAGAACAAAAGAACTGTGCTTCCTACACACACGGGCCATATCTATTTCAACTCTGCTTAGGAAACTGACAAGAACAGTAGCTCCTCTTCAGTCCAATACACTGTACATGCTGGGAACAGACGCTAGTGATATTTGCCCTGTGCATGGCAATGGGAGCGCAATAGTGACTCTTCTTACCAGAAAACAACTCTTGCTCGTAGGACCAAAAACTGGATGTGATTGAACTCCATTTAGGACTGGGAAACAAACGCTAGCTCGCCTTACAAGAAACTCACTCTGAGTTTGAGAAAAGAGCACTCTCCTACTCTACTGTGTTTCCTATGGGGTCCAAACAGTGAGCTTGCTCAGACAGAAGAACTGTGCTTCCTACACACACTGGCCATATCTAGTTCAACTCTGCTTAGGAAACTGACAAGAACAGTAGCTCCTCTTCAGTCCAATACACTGTACTTGCTGGGAACAGACGTGAGTGCTTTTTGCACTGTGTATGGCAAGGGGAGCTCAATAGTGACTCTTCTTACCAGAAAAAAACTCTTGCTCGTTGGACTGAAAACTGCATGTGATTCAACTCAATTAAGAACTGGGAAATAAACGCTAGCTTGCCTTACAAGAAACACACTATGCTTTTGAGAAAAGAGCACTCTTCTACTCTACTGTGTTTCCTATAGGGTCCGAAAAGTGAGCTGTCTCAGAACAAAAGAACTGTGTTTCCTACACACACGGGCCATAGCTAGTTCAACTCTGCTTAGGAAACTGACAAGAACAGTAGATCCTCTTCAGTCCAATACACTGTACATGCTGGGAACAGACGCTAGTGATATTTGCCCTGTGCATGGCAATGGGAGCGCAATAGTGACTCTTCTTACCAGAAAACAACTTTTGCACGTAGGACCAGAAACTGCATGGGATTCAACTCCATTTAGGATTGGGAAACAAACGCTAGCTCGCCTTACGAGAAACACACTCTGCTTTTGAGAAAAGATCACTCTTCTACTCTATTGTGTTTCCTACAGGGCCAGAACACTGAGCTTGCTCAGAACAAAAGAACTGTGCTTCCTATACACTCGGCCATATCTAGTTCAACTCTGCTAAGGAAACTGACAAGTACAGTAGATCCTCTTCAGTCCAATACACTGTACTTGCTAGAAGCAGACGGGAGTGCTATTTGCACTGTGTGTTGCAATGGGAGCGCAATAGTGACTCTTATTACCAGAAAACACCTCTTGCTCGTAGGAACAGAAACCGCATGGGATTCAACTCCATTTCTGACTGGGAAACAAACCCTAGCTCTCCTTACAAGAAACACACTCTGCTTTTGTGAAAAGAGCACTCCTCTACTCTACTGTGTTTCCTATAGGGTCCGAAAAGTGAGCTTGCTCAGAACAAAAGAGCTGTGCTTCCTACACACACGGGCCGTATCTAGTTCAAATGTGCTTGGGAAACTGACAAGAACAGTAGCTCCTCTTCAGTCCATTACACTGTACTTGCTGGGTACAGACGCGAGAGCTATTTGCACTGTGTATGGCAATGGGAGCGCAATAGTGACTTTCCTTACCAAAAAACAACTCTTGCTCGTAGGATCAAAAACTGCATGTGATTCAACTCCATTTAGGACTGGGAAACAAATGCTCACTCGCCTTACACGAAACAGACTCTGCTTTTGATAAAAGATCACTCTTCTACTCTATTTTGTTTCCCATGTATGCCAGAACAGTGAGCTTGCTCAGAACAAAAGAACTGTGCTTCCTAAACACAAGGCCATATCTAGGTCAATTCTGCTTAGGAAACTGACAAGAACAGTAGATCCTCTTCAGTCCAATACACACTACAAGCTGGGAACAGACGCCAGTGCTATTTGCACTGTGTATGACAATGGGAGCGCAATAGTGTCTCTTCTTACCAGAAAAAACTATTGCTTGTAGGAACAGAAACTACATGGTATTCAACTCCATTTAAGACTGGGAAACAAACTCTAGCACGCCTTAGAATAAACACACTCTGCTTTTGAGTAAAGAGCACTGTTCTATTCTACTGTGTTTCCTATGGTGTCCGAACAGTGACCTTGCTCAGAACAAAAGAACTGTGCTTCCTACATACACGGGTCATATCTAGTTCAACTCTGCTTAGGAAACTGACAAGATCAGTAGCTCCTCTTCAGTCCAATACACTGTACTTGCTGGGAACAGACATGAGTGCTATTTGCACTGTGTATGGCAATGGGAGCGCAATAGTGACTTTCCTTACCAGAAAACAACTCTTGCTCGTAGGACCAGAAACTGCATGTGATTCATCTCCATTTAGGACTGAGAAACAAATGCTGGCTTGCCACAAGAAACACACTCTGCTTTTCAGAAAAGAGCACTCTTCTACTATACTGTGTTTCCTATGGGGTCCTAATAGTGAGCTTGCTCAGAACAAAAGAACTGTGCTTCCTACACACACGGGCCATATCTAGTTCAACTCTGCTTAGGAAACTGACAAGAACAGTAGCTCCTCTTCAGTCCAATACACTGTACTTGCTGGGAACAGACGCGAGTGCTATTTTCACAGTGTATGGCATTGGGAGTGCAACAGTGACTTTCCTTACCAGAAAACAACTCTTGCTCGTAGGACCAAAAACTGCATGTGATTCAACTCCATTTAGGAGTGGGAAAAAAACCCTAGCTCGCCTTACAAGAAACACACTCTGCTTTTGAGAAAAGAGCACTCTTCTACTCTACTGTGTTTCCTATAGTGCCAGAAGAGTGAGCTTGCTCAGAACAAAAAAACTGTGCTTCCTAAACACACGGCCATATCTAGTTCAATTCTGCTTAGGAAACTGACAAGTACAGTAGATCCTCTTCAATCCAATACACTGTACTTGCTGGGAAGAGACACCAGTGCTATTTGCCCTGTGTATGACAATGGGAGCACAATAGTGACTCTTCTTACCAGAAAACAACTCTTGCTCGTAGGACCAGAAACTGCATGTGATTCAACTCCATTTAGGACTGGGAAACAAACGCTAGCACGCCTTACAAGAAACAAACTCTGCTTTTGAGAAAAGAGCACTCTTCTACTCTACTGTGTTTTCTGTAGGGACAGAACAGTGAGCTTGCTCAGAACAAAAGAACTGTGCTTCCTACACACACAGCCATATCTAGTTCAATTCTGCTTAGGAAACTGACAAGAACAGTAGATCCTCCTCAGAACAATACACTGTACATCCTGGGAACAGACGCCAGTGCTATTTGCCCTGTGTATGACAATGGGAGCGCAATAGTGACTCTTTTGCCAGAAAACATCTCTTGTTTTTAGGACCAGAAACTGCATGTGATTCAACTACATTTAGGACTGGGAAACCAACGCTAGCTTGCCTTACAGGAAACACACTCTGCTTTTGAGAAAAGAGTACTCTTCTAGTCTACTGTGTTTCCTATAGGGTAGAACATTGAGCTTGCTCAGAACAAAAGAAGTGTGCTTCCTACAAACACGGGACATATCTAGGTAAACTCTGCAAAGCAAACTGACAAGGACAGTAGCTCCTCTTCAGTCCAATACACTGTAAATGCTGGGAACAGACGCCAGTGCTATTTGTCCTGTGTATGACAATGGGAGCGCAATAGTGACTCTTCTTACCAGAAAACAACTCTTGCTCGTAGGAACAGAAACTTCATGGGATTCAACTCAATTTATGACTGGGAAACAAACCCTAGCTCGCCTTACAAGAAACACACTCTGCATTTTAGAAAAGGGTACTCTTCTACTCTACAGGGTTTCCTATGGGGTCCGAACAGTGAGCTTGGTCAGAACAAAAGAACTGTGCTTCCGACACACACGGGCCATATCTAGTTCAACTCTGCTTAGGATAGTGACAAGAACAGTAGCTGCTCTTCAGTCCAATACACTGTACATGCTGGGAACAGACTCGAGGGCTATTTGCACTGTGTATGGCAAAGGGAGCGCAATAGTGACTTTCCTTACCAGAAAACAACTCTTGCTCGTAGGACCAGAAACTGCATGTGATTCATCTCCATTTAGGACTGAGAAACAAATGCTAGCTCGCCACAAGAAACACACTCTGCGTTTCAGAAAAGAGCACTCTTCTACTATACTGTGTTTCCTATGGGGTCCTAAGAGTGAGCTTGCTCAGAACAAAACAACTGTGCTTCCTACACACACGGGCCATATCTAGTTCAACTCTACTTAGGAAACTGACAAAAACAGTAGCTCCTCTTCAGTCCAATACACTGTACTTGCTGGGAACAGACGCGAGTGCTATTTTCACAGTGTATGGCATTGGGAGTGCAACAGTGACCTTCATTACCAGAAAACAACTCTTGCTCGTAGGACCAAAAACTGCATGTGATTCAACTCCATTTAGGACTGGGAAACAAACCCTAGCTCGCCTTACAGGAAACACACTCTGCTTTTGAGAAAAGAGCACTCTTCTACTCTACTGTGTTTCCTATAGTGCCAGAAGTGTGAGCTTGCTCAGAACAAAAAAACTGTGCTTCCTAAACACACGGCCATATCTAGTTCAATTCTGCTTAGGAAACTGACAAGTACAGTAGATCCTCTTCAGTCCAATACACTGTACTTGCTGGGAAGAGACACCAGTGCTATTTGCCCTGTGTATGACAATGGGAGCACAATAGTGACTCTTCTTACCAGAAAACAACTCTTGCTCGTAGGACCAGAAACTGCATGTGATTCAACTCCATTTAGGACTGGGAAACAAAAGCTAGCTCGCCTTACAAGAAACACACTCTGCTTTTGAGAAAAGAGCACTCTTCTACTCTACTGTGTTTTCTATAGGGCCAGAACAGGGAGCTTGCTCAGAACAAAAGAACTGTGCTTCATACACACACAGCCATATCTAGTTCAATTCTGCTTAGGAAACTGACAAGAACAGTAGATCCTCCTCAGTACAATACACTGTACATGCTGGGAACAGACGCCAGTGCTATTTGCCCTGTGCATGACAATGGGAGCGCAATAGTGACTCTTTTGCCAGAAAACAACTCTTGCTTGTAGGACCAGAAACTGCATGTGATTCAACTACATTTAGGAGGGAAACGAACGCTAGCTTGCCTTACAGGAAACACACTCTGCTTTTGAGAAAAGAGTACTCTTCTAGACTTCTGTGGTTTCTATGGGGTCCGAACAGTGAGCTTGCTAAGAGCAAAAGAACTGTGCTTCCTACACACACAGGCATATCTAGTTCAACTCTCCTTAGGAAACTGACAAGAACAGTAGCTCCGCTTCAGTCCAATACACTGTACTTGCTGAGAACAGACGCGAGAGCTATTTGCACTGTGTATGGCAATGGGAGAGTAAAGCGACTCTTCTTACCAGGAAACAACTCTTGCTCGTAGGACTGAAACTGCATGTGATTCAACTCCATTTAGGACTGGGAAACAAACGCTAGCTCGCCTTACAAGAAACACACTCTGCTTTTGAGAAAAGAGCACTCTTCTACTCTACTGTGTTTCCTATGGGGTCCAAACAGTGAGCTTCCTCAGAACAAAAGAACTGTGCTTCCTACACACACGGGCCATATCTAGCTTAACTCTGCTTAGGAAACTGACAAGAACAGTAGCTCCTCTTCAGAACAATACACTGTACTTGCTGGGAACAGAGGCGAGTGCTATTTGCCCTGTGTATGGCAAAGGGAGTGCAATAGTGACTTTCCTCACCAGAAAACAACTCTTGCTCCTAGGACCAAAACCGCATGTGATTCAACTTCATTTAGGACTGGGAAACAAACGCTAGCTCGCCTTACAAGAAACAAACTCTGCTTTTGAGAAAAGAGCAGTTTTCTACTGTACTGTGTTTCCTATAGTGCCAGAACAGTGAGCTTGCTCAGAACAAAAGTACTGTGCTTCCTACACACACAGCCATATCTCCTTCAATTCTACTTAGGAAACTGAGAAGAACTGTAGCTCCTCTTCAGTCCGATACACTGTACTTGCTGGGATCAGACGCAAGTGCTATTTGCACTGTGTATGGCAATTGGATCGCAATAGTGACTTTCCTTACCAGAACACAACTCTTGCTCGTAGGACTGAAAACTGCATGTGATTCAACTCCATTTAGAACTGGGAAATAAACGCTAGCTCGCCTTACAAGAAACAGACTCTGCTTTTGAGAAAAGAGCACTCTTCTACTCTACTGTGTTTCCTATATGGCCAGAACAGTGAGCTTGCTCAGAACAAAAGAACTGTGCTTCCTACACACACGGCCATATCTAGATAAATTCTGCTTAGGAAACTGACAAGAACAGTAGCTCCTCTTCAGTCCAATACACTGTACATGCTGGGAACCGACACCAGTGCTATTTGCCCTGTGTATGACAATGGGAGCGCAATAGTGACTCTTCTTACCAGAAAACAACTCTTGCTCGTAGGACCAGAAACTGCATGGGATTCAACTCCACTTCTGACTGGGAAACAAACACTAGCTCCCCTTACAAGAAACCCACTCTGCTTTTGAGAAAAGAGCACTCTTTTATTCTACTGTGTTTCCTATTGGATCCGAACAGTGAGCTTGCTGAGAAAAAAAGAACTGTGCTTCTTACACACAAGGGCCATATCTAGTTCAACTCTGCTTAGGAAACTGACAAGATCAGTAGCTCCTCTTCAGTCCAATACACTGTACTTGCTGGGAAAAGAGGCGAGTGCTATTTGCACTGTGTATGGCAAAGGGAGCGCAATAGTGACTTTCCTTACCAGAAAACAACTCTTGCTTGTAGGACCAGAAACTGCATGTGATTCATCTCCATTTAGGACTGAGAAACAAATGCTAGCTCGCCACAAGAAACACACTCTGCTTTTCAGAAAAGAGCACTCTTCTACTATAGTGTGTTTCCTATGGTGTCCTAACAGTGAGCTTGCTCAGAACAAAAGAACTGTGCTTCCTACACACACGGGCCATATCTAGTACAACTCTGCTTAGGAAATTGACAAGAACAGTAGCTCCTCTTCAGTCCAATACACTGTACTTGCTGGGAACAGACGCGAGTGCTATTTTCACAGTGTATGGCATTGGGAGTGCAACAGTGACTTTCCTTACCAGAAAACAACTCTTGCTCGTAGGACCAGAAACTGCTTGTGATTCAACTCCATTTAGGACTGGGAAACAAACCCTAGCTCGCCTTACAAGAAACACACTCTGCTTTTGAGAAAAGAGCACTCTTCTACTCTACTGTGTTTCCTATAGTGCCAGAAGAGTGAGCTTGCTCAGAACAAAAAAACTGTGCTTCCTAAACACACGGCCATATCTAGCTCAATTCTGCTTAGGAAACTGACAAGTACAGAAGATCCTCTTCAGTCCAATACACTGTACTTGCTGGGAAGAGACACCAGTGCTATTTGCCCTGTGTATGACAATGGGAGCACAATAGTGACTCTTCTTACCAGAAAACAACTCTTGCATGTAGGACCAGAAACTGCATGTGATTCAACTACATTTAGAACTGGGAAACGAACGCTAGCTTGCCTTACAGGAAACACACTCTGCTTTTGAGAAAAGAGTACTCTTCTAGTCTACTGTGGTTTCTATGGGGTCCGAACTGTGAGCTTGCTAAGAGCAAAAGAACTGTGCTTCCTACACACACAGGCATATCTAGTTCAACTCTGCTTGGGAAAATGACAAAACAGTAGCTCCGCTTCAGTCCAATACACTGTACTTGCTGAGAACATACGCGAGAGCTATTTGCACTGTGTATGGCAATGGGAGAGTAATAGAGACTCTTCTTACCAGGAAACAACTCTTGCTCGTAGGACTGAAACTGCATGTGATTCAACTCCATTTAGGACTGGGAAACAAACGCTAGCACGCCTTACAAGAAACAAACTCTGCTTTTGAGAAAAGAGCACTCTTCTACTCTACTGTGTTTTCTGTAGGGACAGAACAGTGAGCTTGCTCAGAACAAAAGAACTGTGCTTCCTACACACACAGCCATATCTAGTTCAATTCTGCTTAGGAAACTGACAAGAACAGTAGATCCTCCTCAGAACAATACACTGTACATCCTGGGAACAGACGCCAGTGCTATTTGCCCTGTGTATGACAATGGGAGCGCAATAGTGACTCTTTTGCCAGAAAACATCTCTTGTTTTTAGGACCAGAAACTGCATGTGATTCAACTACATTTAGGACTGGGAAACCAACGCTAGCTTGCCTTACAGGAAACACACTCTGCTTTTGAGAAAAGAGTACTCTTCTAGTCTACTGTGTTTCCTATAGGGTAGAACATTGAGCTTGCTCAGAACAAAAGAAGTGTGCTTCCTACAAACACGGGACATATCTAGGTAAACTCTGCAAAGCAAACTGACAAGGACAGTAGCTCCTCTTCAGTCCAATACACTGTAAATGCTGGGAACAGACGCCAGTGCTATTTGTCCTGTGTATGACAATGGGAGCGCAATAGTGACTCTTCTTACCAGAAAACAACTCTTGCTCGTAGGAACAGAAACTTCATGGGATTCAACTCAATTTATGACTGGGAAACAAACCCTAGCTCGCCTTACAAGAAACACACTCTGCATTTTAGAAAAGGGTACTCTTCTACTCTACAGGGTTTCCTATGGGGTCCGAACAGTGAGCTTGGTCAGAACAAAAGAACTGTGCTTCCGACACACACGGGCCATATCTAGTTCAACTCTGCTTAGGATAGTGACAAGAACAGTAGCTGCTCTTCAGTCCAATACACTGTACATGCTGGGAACAGACTCGAGGGCTATTTGCACTGTGTATGGCAAAGGGAGCGCAATAGTGACTTTCCTTACCAGAAAACAACTCTTGCTCGTAGGACCAGAAACTGCATGTGATTCATCTCCATTTAGGACTGAGAAACAAATGCTAGCTCGCCACAAGAAACACACTCTGCGTTTCAGAAAAGAGCACTCTTCTACTATACTGTGTTTCCTATGGGGTCCTAAGAGTGAGCTTGCTCAGAACAAAACAACTGTGCTTCCTACACACACGGGCCATATCTAGTTCAACTCTACTTAGGAAACTGACAAAAACAGTAGCTCCTCTTCAGTCCAATACACTGTACTTGCTGGGAACAGACGCGAGTGCTATTTTCACAGTGTATGGCATTGGGAGTGCAACAGTGACCTTCATTACCAGAAAACAACTCTTGCTCGTAGGACCAAAAACTGCATGTGATTCAACTCCATTTAGGACTGGGAAACAAACCCTAGCTCGCCTTACAGGAAACACACTCTGC
Source organism: Peromyscus eremicus (assembly GCF_949786415.1). NCBI lineage: Eukaryota > Metazoa > Chordata > Mammalia > Rodentia > Cricetidae > Peromyscus > Peromyscus eremicus. The sequence goes on from NW_026734617.1 coordinate 51,419, forward strand.
TTTTGAGAAAAGAGCACTCTTCTACTCTACTGTGTTTCCTATAGTGCCAGAAGTGTGAGCTTGCTCAGAACAAAAAAACTGTGCTTCCTAAACACACGGCCATATCTAGTTCAATTCTGCTTAGGAAACTGACAAGTACAGTAGATCCTCTTCAGTCCAATACACTGTACTTGCTGGGAAGAGACACCAGTGCTATTTGCCCTGTGTATGACAATGGGAGCACAATAGTGACTCTTCTTACCAGAAAACAACTCTTGCTCGTAGGACCAGAAACTGCATGTGATTCAACTCCATTTAGGACTGGGAAACAAAAGCTAGCTCGCCTTACAAGAAACACACTCTGCTTTTGAGAAAAGAGCACTCTTCTACTCTACTGTGTTTTCTATAGGGCCAGAACAGGGAGCTTGCTCAGAACAAAAGAACTGTGCTTCATACACACACAGCCATATCTAGTTCAATTCTGCTTAGGAAACTGACAAGAACAGTAGATCCTCCTCAGTACAATACACTGTACATGCTGGGAACAGACGCCAGTGCTATTTGCCCTGTGCATGACAATGGGAGCGCAATAGTGACTCTTTTGCCAGAAAACAACTCTTGCTTGTAGGACCAGAAACTGCATGTGATTCAACTACATTTAGGAGGGAAACGAACGCTAGCTTGCCTTACAGGAAACACACTCTGCTTTTGAGAAAAGAGTACTCTTCTAGACTTCTGTGGTTTCTATGGGGTCCGAACAGTGAGCTTGCTAAGAGCAAAAGAACTGTGCTTCCTACACACACAGGCATATCTAGTTCAACTCTCCTTAGGAAACTGACAAGAACAGTAGCTCCGCTTCAGTCCAATACACTGTACTTGCTGAGAACAGACGCGAGAGCTATTTGCACTGTGTATGGCAATGGGAGAGTAAAGCGACTCTTCTTACCAGGAAACAACTCTTGCTCGTAGGACTGAAACTGCATGTGATTCAACTCCATTTAGGACTGGGAAACAAACGCTAGCTCGCCTTACAAGAAACACACTCTGCTTTTGAGAAAAGAGCACTCTTCTACTCTACTGTGTTTCCTATGGGGTCCAAACAGTGAGCTTCCTCAGAACAAAAGAACTGTGCTTCCTACACACACGGGCCATATCTAGCTTAACTCTGCTTAGGAAACTGACAAGAACAGTAGCTCCTCTTCAGAACAATACACTGTACTTGCTGGGAACAGAGGCGAGTGCTATTTGCCCTGTGTATGGCAAAGGGAGTGCAATAGTGACTTTCCTCACCAGAAAACAACTCTTGCTCCTAGGACCAAAACCGCATGTGATTCAACTTCATTTAGGACTGGGAAACAAACGCTAGCTCGCCTTACAAGAAACAAACTCTGCTTTTGAGAAAAGAGCAGTTTTCTACTGTACTGTGTTTCCTATAGTGCCAGAACAGTGAGCTTGCTCAGAACAAAAGTACTGTGCTTCCTACACACACAGCCATATCTCCTTCAATTCTACTTAGGAAACTGAGAAGAACTGTAGCTCCTCTTCAGTCCGATACACTGTACTTGCTGGGATCAGACGCAAGTGCTATTTGCACTGTGTATGGCAATTGGATCGCAATAGTGACTTTCCTTACCAGAACACAACTCTTGCTCGTAGGACTGAAAACTGCATGTGATTCAACTCCATTTAGAACTGGGAAATAAACGCTAGCTCGCCTTACAAGAAACAGACTCTGCTTTTGAGAAAAGAGCACTCTTCTACTCTACTGTGTTTCCTATATGGCCAGAACAGTGAGCTTGCTCAGAACAAAAGAACTGTGCTTCCTACACACACGGCCATATCTAGATAAATTCTGCTTAGGAAACTGACAAGAACAGTAGCTCCTCTTCAGTCCAATACACTGTACATGCTGGGAACCGACACCAGTGCTATTTGCCCTGTGTATGACAATGGGAGCGCAATAGTGACTCTTCTTACCAGAAAACAACTCTTGCTCGTAGGACCAGAAACTGCATGGGATTCAACTCCACTTCTGACTGGGAAACAAACACTAGCTCCCCTTACAAGAAACCCACTCTGCTTTTGAGAAAAGAGCACTCTTTTATTCTACTGTGTTTCCTATTGGATCCGAACAGTGAGCTTGCTGAGAAAAAAAGAACTGTGCTTCTTACACACAAGGGCCATATCTAGTTCAACTCTGCTTAGGAAACTGACAAGATCAGTAGCTCCTCTTCAGTCCAATACACTGTACTTGCTGGGAAAAGAGGCGAGTGCTATTTGCACTGTGTATGGCAAAGGGAGCGCAATAGTGACTTTCCTTACCAGAAAACAACTCTTGCTTGTAGGACCAGAAACTGCATGTGATTCATCTCCATTTAGGACTGAGAAACAAATGCTAGCTCGCCACAAGAAACACACTCTGCTTTTCAGAAAAGAGCACTCTTCTACTATAGTGTGTTTCCTATGGTGTCCTAACAGTGAGCTTGCTCAGAACAAAAGAACTGTGCTTCCTACACACACGGGCCATATCTAGTACAACTCTGCTTAGGAAATTGACAAGAACAGTAGCTCCTCTTCAGTCCAATACACTGTACTTGCTGGGAACAGACGCGAGTGCTATTTTCACAGTGTATGGCATTGGGAGTGCAACAGTGACTTTCCTTACCAGAAAACAACTCTTGCTCGTAGGACCAGAAACTGCTTGTGATTCAACTCCATTTAGGACTGGGAAACAAACCCTAGCTCGCCTTACAAGAAACACACTCTGCTTTTGAGAAAAGAGCACTCTTCTACTCTACTGTGTTTCCTATAGTGCCAGAAGAGTGAGCTTGCTCAGAACAAAAAAACTGTGCTTCCTAAACACACGGCCATATCTAGCTCAATTCTGCTTAGGAAACTGACAAGTACAGAAGATCCTCTTCAGTCCAATACACTGTACTTGCTGGGAAGAGACACCAGTGCTATTTGCCCTGTGTATGACAATGGGAGCACAATAGTGACTCTTCTTACCAGAAAACAACTCTTGCATGTAGGACCAGAAACTGCATGTGATTCAACTACATTTAGAACTGGGAAACGAACGCTAGCTTGCCTTACAGGAAACACACTCTGCTTTTGAGAAAAGAGTACTCTTCTAGTCTACTGTGGTTTCTATGGGGTCCGAACTGTGAGCTTGCTAAGAGCAAAAGAACTGTGCTTCCTACACACACAGGCATATCTAGTTCAACTCTGCTTGGGAAAATGACAAAACAGTAGCTCCGCTTCAGTCCAATACACTGTACTTGCTGAGAACATACGCGAGAGCTATTTGCACTGTGTATGGCAATGGGAGAGTAATAGAGACTCTTCTTACCAGGAAACAACTCTTGCTCGTAGGACTGAAACTGCATGTGATTCAACTCCATTTAGGACTGGGAAACAAACGCTAGCTCGCCTTACAAGAAACACACTCTGATTTTGAGAAAAGAGCACTCTTCTACTCTACTGTGTTTCCTATGGGGTCCAAACAGTGAGCTTCCTCAGAACAAAAGAACTGTGCTTCCTACACACACGGGCCATATCTAGATTAACTCTTCTTAGGAAACTGACAAGAACAGTAGCTCCTCTTCAGAACAATACACTGTACTTGCTGGGAACAGACGCCAGTGCTATTTGCCCTGTGTATGGCAAAGGGAGTGCAATAGTGACTTTCCTTACAAGAAAACAACTCTTGCTCCTAGTACCAAAAACCGCATGTGATTCAACTCCATTTAGGACTGGGAAACAAACGCTAGCTCGCCTTACAAGAAACAGACTCTGCTTTTGAGAAAAGAGCAGTTTTCTACTGTACTGTGTTTCCTATTGTGCCAGAACAGTGAGCTTGCTCAGAACAAAATTACTGTGCTTCCTACACACACGGCCATATCTCGTTCAATTCTACTTAGGAAACTGAGAAGAAAAGTAGATCCTCTTCAGTGCAATACATTGTACATGCTTGGAAAAGACGCCAGTGCTATTTGCCCTGTGTATGGCAAAGGGAGTGCAATAGTGACTTTCCTTACCAGAAAACAACTCTTGCTCCTAGGACCAAAAACCGCATGTGATTCAACTCCATTTAGGACTGGAAACAAACGCTAGCTCGCCTTACAAGAAACAAACTCTGCTTTTGAGAAAAGAGCAGTTTTCTACTGTACTGTGTTTCCTATAGTGCCAGAACAGAGAGCTTGCTCAGAACAAAAGTACTGTGCTTCCTACACACACGGCCATATCTCGTTCAATTCTACTTAGGAAACTGAGAAGAAAAGTAGATCCTCTTCAGTCCAATACTTTGTACATGCTGGGAAAAGATGCCAGTGCTATTTGCCCTGTGTATGACAATGGGAGCACAATAGTGACTCTTCTTACCAGAAAAAAACTCTTGCTCGTAGGACCAGAAACTGCATGTGATTCAACTGCACTTCTCACTGGGAAACAAACACTACCTCCCCTTATAAGAAACACACTCAGCTTTTGAGAAAAGAGCACTCTTCTATTCTACTGTGTTTCCTATGGTGTCTGAACAGTGAGCTTGCTGAGAACAAAGAACTGTGCTTCCTACACACAAGGGCCATATATAGTTCAACTCTGCTTAGGAAACTGACAAGATCAGTAGCTCCTCTTCAGTCCAATACACTGTACTTGCTAAGAACAGACGTGAGTGCTATTTGCACTGTGTGTGGCAATGGGAGCACAATAGTGACTTTCCTTACCAGAACACAACTCTTGCTCATAGGACCAGAAACTGCATTTGACTCAACTCAATTTACGACTGGGAAACAAACACTAGCTCACCTTATAAGAAACACACTCTGCTTTTGTTAAAAGAGCACTCTTCTACTCTACTGTGTTTCCTATGGGGTCCGAACAGTGAGCTTGCTCAGAACAAAAGAACTGTGCTTCCTACACACACTGGCCATTTCTAGTTCAACTCTACTTAGGAAACTGACAAGAACAGTAGCTCTTCTTCAGTCCAATACACTGTACTAGCTGGGAACAGAAGCGAGTGCTATTTGCACTGTGTATGGCAAAGGGAGAGCAATAGTGACTTTCCTTACCAGAAAACAACTCTTGCTCGTAGGACCAAAAACTGCATGTGATTCAAATCCTTTTAGGACTGGGAAACAAACGCTAGCTTGCCTTACAAGAAACACACTCTGCTGTTGAGAAAAGAGCACTCTTCTATTCTACTTTTTTTCCTATGGGGTCTGAACAGTGAGCTTGCTCAGAACAAAAGAACTGTGCTTCCTACATACACGGGCCATATCTAGTTCAACTCTGCTTAGGAAACTGACAAGATCAGTAGCTCCTCTTCAGTCCAATACACTGTACTTGCTGGGAACAGAGGTGAGTGCTATTGGCACTGTGTATGGCAATGGGAGCGCAATAGTTACTTTCCTTACCAGAACACAACTCTTGCTCGTAGGACCGAAAACTGCATGTGATTCAACTCCATTTAGAACTGGGAAATAAACGCTAGCTCGCCTTACAAGAAACAGACTCTGCTTTTGAGAAAAGAGCACTCTTCTACTCTACTGTGTTTCCTATATGGCCAGAACAGTGAGCTTGCTCAGAACAAAAGAACTGTGCTTCCTACACACACGGCCATATCTAGATAAATTCTGCTTAGGAAACTGACAAGAACAGTAGCTCCTCTTCAGTCCAATACACTGTACATGCTGGGAACCGACACCAGTACTATTTGCCCTGTGTTTGACAATGGGAGCACAATAGTGACTCTTCTTACCAGAAAACAACTCTTGCTCGTAGGACCAGAAACTGCATGGGATTCAACTCCACTTCTGACTGGGAAACAAACACTAGCTCCCCTTACAAGAAACACACTCTGCTTTTGAGAAAAGAGCACTCTTCTATTCTACTGTGTTTTCTATTGGATCCGAACAGTGAGCTTGCTGAGAACAAAAGAACTGTGCTTCTTACACACAAGGGCCATATCTAGTTCAACTCTGCTTAGAAAACTGACAAGATCAGTAGCTCCTCTTCAGTCCAATACACTGTACTTGCTGGGAAAAGAGGCGACTGCTATTTGCACTGTGTATGGCAAAGGGAGCGCAATAGTGACTTTCCTTACCAGAAAACAACTCTTGCTTGTAGGACCAGAAACTGCATGTGATTCATCTCCATTTAGGACTGAGAAACAAATGCTAGCTCGCCACAAGAAACACACTCTGCTTTTGAGAAAAGAGCACTCTTCTACTCTACTGTGTTTCCTATGGGGTCCTAACAGTGAGCTTGCTCAGAACAAAAGAACTGTGCTTCCTACACACATGGGCCATATCTAGTTCAACTCTGCTTAGGAAACTGACAAGAACAGTAGATCCTCCTCAGTACAATACACTGTACATGGTGGGAACAGACGCCAGTGCTATTTGCCCTGTGTATGACAATGGGAGCGCAATAGTGACTCTTTTGCCAGAAAACAACTCTTCCTTTTAGGACCAGAAACTGCATGTGATTCAACTACATTTAGGAGGGTAACGAACGCTAGCTTGCCTTACAGGAAACACACTCTGCTTTTGAGAAAAGAGTACTCTTCTAGTCTACTGTGGTTTCTATGGGGTCCGAACAGTGAGCTTGCTAAGAGTAAAAGAACTGTGCTTCCTACACACACGGGCCATATCTAGATTAACTCTGCTTAGGAAACTGACAAGAACAGTAGCTCCGCTTCAGTCCAATACACTGTACTTGCTGAGAACAGACGCGAGAGCTATTTGCACTGTGTATGGCAATGGGAGAGTAATAGAGACTCTTCTTATCAGGAAACAACTCTTGCTCGTAGGACTGAAACTGCATGTGATTCAACTCCATTTAGGACTGGGAAACAAACGCTAGCTCGCCTTACAAGAAACACACTCTGCTTTTGAGAAAAGAGCACTCTTCTACTCTACTGTGTTTCCTATGGGGTCCAAACAGTGAGCTTCCTCAGAACAAAAGAACTGTGCTTCCTACACACGGGCCATATCTAGATTAACTCTGCTTAGGAAACTGACAAGAACAGTAGCTCCTCTTCAGAACAATACACTGTACTTGCTGGGAACAGACGCGAGTGCTATTTTCACAGTGTATGGCATTGGGAGTGCAACAGTGACTTTCCTTACCAGAAAACAACTCTTGCTCGTAGGACCAAAAACTGCATGTGATTCAACTCCATTTAGGACTGGGAAACAAACCCTAGCTCGCCTTACAAGAAACACACTCTGCTTTTGAGAAAAGAGCACTCTTCTACTCTACTGTGTTTCCTATAGTGCCAGAAGAGTGAGCTTGCTCAGAACAAAAAAACTGTGCTTCCTAAACACACGGCCATATCTAGTTCAATTCTGCTTAGGAAACTGACAAGTACTGTAGATCCTCTTCAGTCCAATACACTGTACTTGCTGGGAAGAGACACCAGTGCTATTTGCCCTGTGTATGACAATGGGAGCACAATAGTGACTCTTCTTACCAGAAAACAACTCTTGCTTGTAGGACCAGAAACTGCATGTGATTCAACTACATTTAGGACTGGGAAACGAAGGCTAGCTTGCCTTACAGGAAACACACTCTGCTTTTGAGAAAAGAGTACTCTTCTAGTCTACTGTGTTTTCTATGGGGTCCGAACAGTGAGCTTGCTAAGAGCAAAAGAACTGTGCTTCCTACACACACAGGCATATCTAGTTCAACTCTGCTTGGGAAAATGACAAGAACAGTAGCTCCGCTTCAGTCCAATACACTGTACTTGCTGAGAACATACGCGAGAGCTATTTGCACTGTGTATGGCAATGGGAGAGTAATAGAGACTCTTCTTACCAGGAAACAATTCTTGCTCGTAGGACTGAAACTGCATGTGATTCAACTCCATTTAGGACTGGGAAACAAACGCTAGCTCGCCTTACAAGGAACACACTCTGATTTTGAGAAAAGAGCACTCTTCTACTCTACTGTGTTTCCTATGGGGTCCAAACAGTGAGCTTCCTCAGAACAAAAGAACTGTGCTTCCTACACACACGGGCCATATCTAGATTAACTCTGCTTAGGAAACTGACAAGAACAGTAGCTCCTCTTCAGAACAATACACTGTACTTGCTGGGAACACACGCGAGTGCTATTTGCCCTGTGTATGGCAAAGGGAGTGCAATAGTGACTTTCCTTACCAGAAAACAACTCTTGCTCCTAGGACCAAAAACCGCATGTGATTCAACTCCATTTAGGACTGGGAAACAAACGCTAGCTCGCCTTACAAGAAACAAACTCTGCTTTTGAGAAAAGAGCAGTTTTCTACTGTACTGTGTTTCCTATAGTGCTAGAACAGTGAGCTTGCTCAGAACAAAAGTACTGTGCTTCCTACACACACGGCCATATCTCGTTCAATTCTACTTAGGAAACTGAGAAGAAAAGTAGATCCTCTTCAGTCCAATACATTGTACATGCTGGGAAAAGACGCCAGTGCTATTTGCCCTGTGTATGGCAAAGGGAGTGCAATAGTGACTTTCCTTACCAGAAAACAACTCTTGCTCCTAGGACCAAAAACCGCATGTGATTCAACTCCATTTAGGACTGGGAAACTAACGCTAGCTCGCCTTACAAGAAACAAACTCTGCTTTTGAGAAAAGAGCAGTTTTCTACTGTACTGTGTTTCCTATAGTGCCAGAACAGAGAGCTTGCTCAGAAAAAAAGTACTGTGCTTCCTACACACACGGCCATATCTCGTTCAATTCTGCTTAGGAAACTGAGAAGAAAAGTAGATCTTCTTCAGTCCAATACTTTGTACATGCTGGGAAAAGACGCCAGTGCTATTTGCCCTGTGTATGACAATGGGAGCACAATAGTGACTCTTCTTACCAGAAAAAAACTCTTGCTCGTAGGACCAGAAACTGCATGTGATTCAACTCTACTTCTGACTGGGAAACAAACACTACCTCCCCTTATAAGAAACACACTCAGCTTTTGAGAAAAGAGCACTCTTCTATTCTACTGTGTTTCCTATGGTGTCTGAACAGTGAGCTTGCTGAGAACAAAGAACTGTGCTTCCTACACACAAGGGCCATATATAGTTCAACTCTGCTTAGGAAACTGACAAGATCAGTAGCTCCTCTTCAGTCCAATACACTGTACTTGCTAAGAACAGACGTGAGTGCTATTTGCACTGTGTGTGGCAATGGGAGCACAATAGTGACTTTCCTTACCAGAACACAACTCTTGCTCATAGGACCAGAAACTGCATGTGACTCAACTCAATTTACGACTGGGAAACAAACACTAGCTTGCCTTACAAGAAACACACTCTGCTTTTGAGAAAAGAGCACTCTTCTACTCTATTGTATTTCCTATAGGGCCAGAACAGAGAGCTTGCTCAGAACAAAAGAACTGTGCTTGCTAGACACACGGGCCATGTCTAGTTCAATTCTGCTTAGGAAACTGACAAGAACAGTAGGTCCTCTTCAGTACAATACACTGTACATGCTGCTAACAGACGCTAGTGCTATTTGCCCTGTGTATGACAATGGGAGCACAATAGTGACTCTTCTTATCACAAAACAACTCTTGCTTGTAGGACCAGAAACTGCATGTGAATCAACTCCATTTAGGACTGGGAAACAAACACTAGACCGCCTTACAAGAAACACACTCTGCTTTTGAGAAAAGAGCACTCTTCTACTCTACTTTTTTTCCTATGGGGTCTGAACAGTGAGCTTGCTCAGATCAAAAGAACTGTGCTTCCTACATACACGGGCCATATCCAGTTCAACTCTGCTTAGGAAACTGACAAGATCAGTAGCTCCTCTTCAGTCCAATACACTGTACTTGCTGGGAACAGACGCGAGTACTATTTGCACTGTCTACGGCAATGGGAGCGCAATAGTGACTTTCCTTACCAGAAAACAACTCTTGCTCGTAGGAACAGAAACTGCATGGGATTCAACTCCATTTAGGACTGGGAAACAAACCCTAGCTCCCCTTACAAGAAACACACTCTGCTTTTGAGAAAAGAGCACTCTTCTACTCTACTGTGTTTCCCATAGGGCCAGAAGTGTGAGCTTGCTCAGAAAAAAAGAAGTGTGCTTCCTACACACACGGGCCATATCTAATTCAACTCTGCTTAGCAAACTGACAAGGACAGTCGCTCCTGTTCAGTCCAATACAGTGTAAATGCTGGGAACAGTCGCCAGTGTTATTTGCCCTGTGTATGACAATGGGAGCGCAATAGTGACTCTTCTTTCTAGAAAACAACTCTTGCTTGTAGGACCAAAACCTGCATGTGATTCAACTCCTTTTAGGACTGGGAAACAAACTCTAGCTTGCCTTACAAGAAACACACTCTGCTTTTCAGAACAGAGCACTCTTCTACTCTACTGTGTTTCCTATGGGGTCTGAACAGTGAGCTTGCTCAGAACAAAAGAACTGTGCTTCCTGCACACTCGGGCCGTATCTAGTTCAACTCTGCTTAGGAAACTGACAAGGACAGTAGATCCTCTTCAGACCAATACACTGTACTTGCTGGGAACAGACGCGAGTGCTATTTGCACTGTGTATTGCAATGGGAGCACAATAGTGACTCTTCTTACCAGAAAACAACTCTTGCTCATAGGACCAGAAACTGCATGGGATTCAACTCCATTTAGGACTGGGAAAAAAACGCTAGCTTGCCTTTCAAGAAAGAAACTCTGCTTTTGAGAAAAGAGACTCTTCTACTCTACTGTGTTTCCTATAGGGCCAGAACTGTGAGCTTGCTCAGAACAAAAGAACAGTGCTTCCTACACACACAGCCATATCTAGTTCAACTCTGCTTAGGAAACTGACAAGAACAGTAGCTCCTCTTCAGTCCAATACACTGTACATGCTGGGAACAGACGCGAGTGCTATTTGCCTGTGTATGGCAATGGGAGCACAATAGTGACTTTCCTTACCAGAAAACAACTCTTGCTCGTAGGACCAAAAACTGCATGTGATTCAACTCCATTTAGGACTGGGAAACAAACCCTAGCTCGCCTTACAGGAAACACACTCTGCTTTTGAGAAAAGAGCACTCTTCTACTCTACTGTGTTTCCTATAGTGCCAGAAGAGTGAGCTTGCTCAGAACAAAAAAACTGTGCTTCCTAAACACACGGCCATATCTAGTTCAATTCTGCTAAGGAAACTGACAAGTACAGTAGAACCTCTTCAGTCCAATGCACTGTACTTGCTGGGAAGAGAAACCAGTGCTATTTGCCCTGTGTATGACAATGGGAGCACAATAGTGACTCTTCTTACCAGAAAGCAACTCTTGCTCGTAGGACCAGAAACTGCATGTGATTCAACTCCATTTAGGACTGGGAAACAAACCCTAGCCCGCCTTACAAGAAACACACTCTGCTTTTGAGAAAAGAGCACTCTTCTACTCTACGGTGTTTTCTGTAGGGCCAGAACAGTGAGCTTGCTCAGAACAAAAGAACTGTGCTTCATACACACACAGCCATATCTAGTTCAATTCTGCTTAGGAAACTGACAAGAACAGTAGATCCTCCTCAGTACAATACACAGTACATGGTGGGAACAGACGCCAGTGCTATTTGCCCTGTGTATGACAATGGGAGCGCAATAGTGACTCTTTTGCCAGAAAACAACTCTTACTTGTAGGACCAGAAACTGCATGTGATTCAACTACATTTAGGAGGGAAACGAACGCTAGCTTGCCTTACAGGAAACACACTCTGCTTTTGAGAAAAGAGTACTCTTCTAGTCTACTGTGGTTTCTATGGGGTCCGAACAGTGAGCTTGCTAAGAGCAAAAGAACTGTGCTTCCTACACACACAGGCATATCTAGTTCAACTCTGCTTAGGAAACTGACAAGAACAGTAGCTCTGCTTCAGTCCAATACACTGTACTTGCTGAGAACAGACGCGAGAGCTATTTGCACTGTGTATGGCAATGGGAGAGTAATAGAGACTCTTCTTACCAGGAAACAACTCTTGCTCGTAGGACTGAAACTGCATGTGATTCAACTCCATTTAGGACTGGGAAACAAACGCTAGCTCACCTTACAAGAAACACACTCTGCTTTTGAGAAAAGAGCACTCTTCTACTCTACTGTGTTTCCTATGGGGTCCAAACAGTGAGCTTCCTCAGAACAAAAGAACTGTGCTTCCTACACACACGGGCCATATCTAGATTAACTCTGCTTAGGAAACTGACAAGAACAGTAGCTCCTCTTCAGAACAATACACTGTACTTGCTGGGAACAGACGCGAGTGCTATTTGCCCTGTGTGTGGCAAAGGGAGTGCAATAGTGACTTTCCTTACCAGAAAACAACTCTTGCTCCTAGGACCAAAAACTGCATGTGATTCAACTCCATTTAGGACTGGGAAACAAACGCTAGCTCGCCTTACAAGAAACAAACTCTGCTTTTGAGAAAAGAGCAGTTTTCTACTGTACTGTGTTTCCTATAGTGCCAGAACAGTGAGCTTGCTCAGAACAAAAGTACTGTGCTTCCTACACACACAGCCATATCTCGTTCAATTCTACTTAGGAAAGTGAGAAGAAAAGTCGATCCTCTTAAGTCCAATACATTGTACATGCTGGGAAAAGACGCCAGTGCTATTTGCCCTGTGTATGACAATGGGAGCACAATAGTGACTCTTCTTACCAGAACACAACTCTTGCTCATAGGACCAGAAACTGCATGTGACTCAACTCAATTTACGAGTGGAAAACAAACACTAGCTCGCCTTACAAGAAACACACTCTGCTTTTGAGAAAATAGCACTCTTCTACTCTATTGTGTTTCCTATAGGGCCAGAACAGAGAGCTTGCTCAGAACAAAAGAACTGTGCTTCCTAGACACACGGGCCATGTCTAGTTCAATTCTGCTTAGGAAACTGACAAGAACAGTAGGTCCTCTTCAGTACAATACACTGTACATGCTGCTAACAGACGCTAGTGCTATTTGCCCTGTGTATGACAATGGGAGCGCAATAGTGACTCTTCTTATCAGAAAACAACTCTTGCTTGTAGGACCAGAAACTGCATGTGAATCAACTACATTTAGGACTGGGTAACAAACACTAGCTCGCCTTACAAGAAACACACTCTGCTTTTGAGAAAAGAGCACTCTTCTACTCTACTTTTTTTCCTATGGGGTCCGAACAGTGAGCTTGCTCAGAACAAAAGAACTGTGCTTCCTACAGAAACAGGCTATAACTAGTTCAACTCTGCGTAGGAAACTGACAAGATCAATAGCTCCTCTTCAGTCCAATACACTGTACTTGCTGGGAACAGACGCGAGTGCTATTTGCACTGTCTATGGCAATGGGAGCGCAATGGTGACTTTCCTTACCAGAAAACAACTCTTTCTCGTAGGACCAGAAACCGCATGTGATTCAACTCCATTTAGGACTGGGAAACAAACGCTAGCTCGCCTTAGAGGAACACACTCTGCTTCGGAGAAAAGAGCACTCTTCTACTCCAATGTTTTTCCTATGGAGTCCGAACAGTGAGCTTGCTTTGAACAAAAGAACTGTGCTTCCTACACACACTGGCCATTTCTAGTTCAACTCTACTTAGGAAACTGACAAGAACAGTAGCTCTTCTTCAGTCCAATACACTGTACTAGCTGGGAACAGAAGCGAGTGCTATTTGCACTGTGTATGGCAAAGGGAGAGCAATAGTGACTTTCCTTACCAGAAAACAACTCTTGCTCGTAGGACCAAAAACTGCATGTGATTCAAATCCTTTTAGGACTGGGAAACAAACGCTAGCTTGCCTTACAAGAAACACACTCTGCTGTTGAGAAAAGAGCACTCTTCTATTCTACTTTTTTTCCTATGGGGTCTGAACAGTGAGCTTGCTCAGAACAAAAGAACTGTGCTTCCTACATACACGGGCCATATCTAGTTCAACTCTGCTTAGGAAACTGACAAGATCAGGAGCTCCTCTTCAGTCCAATACACTGTACTTGCTGGGAACAGACGTGAGTGCTATTGGCACTGTGTATGGCAATGGGAGCGCAATAGTTTCTTTCCTTACCAGAACACAACTCTTGCTCGTAGGACCGAAAACTGCATGTGATTCAACTCCATTTAGAACTGGGAAATAAACGCTAGCTCGCCTTACAAGAAACAGACTCTGCTTTTGAGAAAAGAGCACTCTTCTACTCTACTGTGTTTCCTATATGGCCAGAACAGTGAGCTTGCTCAGAACAAAAGAACTGTGCTTCCTACACACACGGCCATATCTAGATAAATTCTGCTTAGGAAACTGACAAGAACAGTAGCTCCTCTTCAGTCCAATACACTGTACATGCTGGGAACCGACACCAGTACTATTTGCCCTGTGTTTGACAATGGGAGCACAATAGTGACTCTTCTTACCAGAAAACAACTCTTGCTCGTAGGACCAGAAACTGCATGGGATTCAACTCCACTTCTGACTGGGAAACAAACACTAGCTCCCCTTACAAGAAACACACTCTGCTTTTGAGAAAAGAGCACTCTTCTATTCTACTGTGTTTCCTATTGGATCCGAACAGTGAGCTTGCTGAGAACAAAAGAACTGTGCTTCTTACACACAAGGGCCATATCTAGTTCAACTCTGCTTAGGAAACTGACAAGATCAGTAGCTCCTCTTCAGTCCAATACACTGTACTTGCTGGGAAAAGAGGCGACTGCTCTTTGCACTGTGTATGGCAAAGGGAGAGCAATAGTGACTTTCCTTACCAGAAAACAACTCTTGCTTGTAGGACCAGAAACTGCATGTGATTCATCTCCATTTAGGACTGAGAAACAAATGCTAGCTCGCCACAAGAAACACACTCTGCTTTTCAGAAAAGACCACTCTTCTACTATACTGTGTTTCCTATGGGGTCCTAACAGTGAGCTTGCTCAGAACAAAAGAACTGTGCTTCCTACACACATGGGCCATATCTAGTTCAACTCTGCTTAGGAAACTGACAAGAACAGTAGATCCTCCTCAGTACAATACACTGTACATGGTGGGAACAGACGCCAGTGCTATTTGCCCTGTGTATGACAATGGGAGCGCAATAGTGACTCTTTTGCCAGAAAACAACTCTTGCTTGTAGGACCAGAAACTGCATGTGATTCAACTACATTTAGGAGGGAAACGAACGCTAGCTTGCCTTACAGGAAACATACTCTGCTTTTGAGAAAAGAGTACTCTTCTAGTCTACTGTGGTTTCTATGGGGTCCGAACAGTGAGCTTGCTAAGAGCAAAAGAACTGTGCTTCCTACACACACAGGCATATCTAGTTCAACTCTGCTTAGGAAACTGACAAGAACAGTAGCTCCGCTTCAGTCCAATACACTGTACTTGCTGAGAACAGACGCGAGAGCTATTTGCACTGTGTATGGCAATGGGAGAGTAATAGAGACTCTTCTTACCAGGAAACAACTCTTGCTCGTAGGACTGAAACTGCATGTGATTCAACTCCATTTAGGACTGGGAAACAAACGCTAGCTCGCCTTACAAGAAACACACTCTGCTTTTGAGAAAAGAGCACTCTTCTACTCTACTGTGTTTCCTATGGGGTCCAAACAGTGAGCTTCCTCAGAACAAAAGAACTGTGCTTCCTACACACACGGGCCATATCTAGATTAACTCTGCTTAGGAAACTGACAAGAACAGTAGCTCCTCTTCAGAACAATACACTGTACTTGCTGGGAACAGACGCGAGTGCTATTTGCCCTGTGTGTGGCAAAGGGAGTGCAATAGTGACTTTCCTTACCAGAAAACAACTCTTGCTCCTAGGACCAAAAAACTGCATGTGATTCAACTCCATTTAGGACTGGGAAACAAACGCTAGCTCGCCTTACAAGAAACAAACTCTGCTTTTGAGAAAAGAGCAGTTTTCTACTGTACTGTGTTTCCTATAGTGCCAGAACAGTGAGCTTGCTCAGAACAAAAGTACTGTGCTTCCTACACACACAGCCATATCTCGTTCAATTCTACTTAGGAAACTGAGAAGAAAAGTCGATGCTCTTAAGTCCAATACATTGTACATGCTGGGAAAAGACGCCAGTGCTATTTGCCCTGTGTATGACAATGGGAGCACAATAGTGACTCTTCTTACCAGAACACAACCCTTGCTCATAGGACCAGAAACTGCATGTGACTCAACTCAATTTACGACTGGGAAACAAACACTAGCTCGCCTTACAAGAAACACACTCTGCTTTTGAGAAAAGAGCACTCTTCTACTCTATTGTGTTTCCTATAGGGCCAGAACAGAGAGCTTGCTCAGAACAAAAGAACTGTGCTTCCTAGACACACGGGCCATGTCTAGTTCAATTCTGCTTAGGAAACTGACAAGAACAGTAGGTCCTCTTCAGTACAATACACTGTACATGCTGCTAACAGACGCTAGTGCTATTTGCCCTGTGTATGACAATGGGAGCGCAATAGAGACTCTTCTTATCAAAAAACAACTCTTGCTTGTAGGACCAGAAATTGCATGTGAATCAACTACATTTAGGACTGGGAAACAAACACTAGCTCGCCTTACAAGAAACACACTCTGCTTTTGAGAAAAGAGCACTCTTCTACTCTACTTTTTTTCCTATGGGGTCCGAACAGTGAGCTTGCTCAGAACAAAAGAACTGTGCTTCCTGCAGAAACAGGCTATAACTAGTTCAACTCTGCGTAGGAAACTGACAAGATCAATAGCTCCTCTTCAGTCCATTACACTGTACTTGCTGGGAACAGACGCGAGTGCTATTTGCACTGTCTGTGGCAATGGGAGCGCAATGGTGACTTTCCTTACCAGAAAACAACTCTTGCTCGTAGGACCAGAAACTGCATGTGATTCAACTCCATTTAGGACTGGGAAACAAACGCTAGCTCGCCTTAGAGAAACACACTCTGCTTCGGAGAAAAGAGCACTCTTCTACTCTACTGTGTTTCCTATGGAGTCCGAACAGTGAACTTGCTTTGAACAAAAGAACTGTGGCTTCCTACACACACTGGCCATTTCTAGTTCAACTCTACTTAGGAAACTGACAAGAACAGTAGCTCTTCTTCAGTCCAATACACTGTACTAGCTGGGAACAGAAGCGAGTGCTATTTGCACTGTGTATGGCAAAGGGAGAGAGCAATAGTGACTTTCCTTACCAGAAAACAACTCTTGCTCGTAGGACCAAAAACTGCATGTGATTCAAATCCTTTTAGGACTGGGAAACAAACGCTAGCTTGCCTTACAAGAAACACACTCTGCTGTTGAGAAAAGAGCACTCTTCTATTCTACTTTTTTTCCTATGGGGTCTGAACAGTGAGCTTGCTCAGAACAAAAGAACTGTGCTTCCTACATACACGGGCCATATCTAGTTCAACTCTGCTTAGGAAACTGACAAGATCAGTAGATCCTCTTCAGTCCAATACACTGTACTTGCTGGGAACAGACGTGAGTGCTATTGGCATTGTGTATGGCAATGCTAGAGCAATAGTTACTTTCCTTACCAGAACACAACTCTTGCTCGTAGGACCGAAAACTGCATGTGATTCAACTCCATTTAGAAATGGGAAATAAACGCTAGCTCGCCTTACAAGAAACAGACTCTGCTTTTGAACAAAGAGCACTCTTCTACTCTACTGTGTTTCCTATATGGCCAGAACAGTGAGCTTGCTCAGAACAAAAGAACTGTGCTTCCTACACACATGGGCCATATCTAGTTCAACTCTGCTTAGGAAACTGACAAGAACAGTAGCTCCTCTTCAGTCCAATACACTGTACTTGCTGGGAACAGACGCGAGTGCTATTTTCACAGTGTATGGCATTGGGAGTGCAACAGTGACTTTCCTTACCAGAAAACAACTCTTGCTCGTAGGACCAAAAACTGCATGTGATTCAACTCCATTTAGGACTGGGAAACAAACCCTAGCTCGCCTTACAAGAAACACACTCTGCTTTTGAGAAAAGAGCACTCTTCTACTCTACTGTGTTTCCTATAGTGCCAGAAGAGTGAGTTTGCTCAGAACAAAAAAACTGTGCTTCCTAAACACACGGCCATATCTAGTTCAATTCTGCTTAGGAAACTGACAAGTACTGTAGATCCTCTTCAGTCCAATACACTGTACTTGCTGGGAAGAGACACCAGTGCTATTTGCCCTGTGTATGACAATGGGAGCACAATAGTGACTCTTCTTACCAGAAAACAACTCTTGCTTGTAGGACCAGAAACTGCATGTGATTCAACTACATTTAGGACTGGAAAACGAAGGCTAGCTTGCCTTACAGGAAACACACTCTGCTTTTGAGAAAAGAGTACTCTTCTAGTCTACTGTGTTTTCTATGGGGTCCGAACAGTGAGCTTGCTAAGAGCAAAAGAACTGTGCTTCCTACACACACAGGCATATCTAGTTCAACTCTGCTTGGGAAAATGACAAGAACAGTAGCTCCGCTTCAGTCCAATACACTGTACTTGCTGAGAACATACGCGAGAGCTATATGCACTGTGTATGGCAATGGGAGAGTAATAGAGACTCTTCTTACCAGGAAACAATTCTTGCTCGTAGGACTGAAACTGCATGTGATTCAACTCCATTTAGGACTGGGAAACAAACGCTACCTCGCCTTACAAGAAACACACTCTGATTTTGAGAAAAGAGCACTCTTCTACTCTACTGTGTTTCCTATGGGGTCCAAACAGTGAGCTTCCTCAGAACAAAAGAACTGTGCTTCCTACACACACGGGCCATATCTAGATTAACTCTGCTTAGGAAACTGACAAGAACAGTAGCTCCTCTTCAGAACAATACACTGTACTTGCTGGGAACACACGCGAGTGCTATTTGCCCTGTGTATGGCAAAGGGAGTGCAATAGTGACTTTCCTTACCAGAAAACAACTCTTGCTCCTAGGACCAAAAACCGCATGTGATTCAACTCCATTTAGGACTGGGAAACAAACGCTAGCTCGCCTTACAAGAAACAAACTCTGCTTTTGAGAAAAGAGCAGTTTTCTACTGTACTGTGTTTCCTATAGTGCTAGAACAGTGAGCTTGCTCAGAACAAAAGTACTGTGCTTCCTACACACACGGCCATATCTCGTTCAATTCTACTTAGGAAACTGAGAAGAAAAGTAGATCCTCTTCAGTCCAATACATTGTACATGCTGGGAAAAGACGCCAGTGCTATTTGCCCTGTGTATGGCAAAGGGAGTGCAATAGTGACTTTCCTTACCAGAAAACAACTCTTGCTCCTAGGACCAAAAACCGCATGTGATTCAACTCCATTTAGGACTGGGAAACAAACGCTAGCTCGCCTTACAAGAAACAAACTCTGCTTTTGAGAAAAGAGCAGTTTTCTACTGTACTGTGTTTCCTATAGTGCCAGAACAGAGAGCTTGCTCAGAAAAAAAGTACTGTGCTTCCTACACACACGGCCATATCTCATTCAATTCTGCTTAGGAAACTGAGAAGAAAAGTAGATATTCTTCAGTCCAATACTTTGTACATGCTGGGAAAAGATGCCAGTGCTATTTGCCCTGTGTATGACAATGGGAGCACAATAGTGACTCTTCTTACCAGAAAAAAACTCATGCTCGTAGGACCAGAAACTGCATGTGATTCAACTCCACTTCTGACTGGGAAACAAACACTACCTCCCCTTATAAGAAACACACTCAGCTTTTGAGAAAAGAGCACTCTTCTATTCTACTGTGTTTCCTATGGTGTCTGAACAGTGAGCTTGCTGAGAACAAAGAACTGTGCTTCCTACACACAAGGGCCATATATAGTTTAACTCTGCTTAGGAAACTGACAAGATCAGTAGCTCCTCTTCAGTCCAATACACTGTACTTGCTAAGAACAGACGTGAGTGCTATTTGCACTGTGTGTGGCAATGGGAGCACAATAGTGACTTTCCTTACCAGAACACAACTCTTGCTCATAGGACCAGAAACTGCATGTGACTCAACTCAATTTACGACTGGGAAACAAACACTAGCTTGCCTTACAAGAAACACACTCTGCTTTTGAGAAAAGAGCACTCTTCTACTGTATTGTATTTCCTATAGGGCCAGAACAGAGAGCTTGCTCAGAACAAAAGAACTGTGCTTGCTAGACACACGGGCCATGTCTAGTTCAATTCTGCTTAGGAAACTGACAAGAACAGTAGGTCCTCTTCAGTACAATACACTGTACATGCTGCTAACAGACGCTAGTGCTATTTGCCCTGTGTATGACAATGGGAGCGCAATAGTGACTCTTCTTATCACAAAACTACTCTTGCTTGTAGGACCAGAAACTGCATGTGAATCAACTCCATTTAGGACTGGGAAACAAACACTAGACCGCCTTACAAGAAACACACTCTGCTTTTGAGAAGAGAGCACTCTTCTACTCTACATTTTTCCTATGGTGTCAGAACAGTGAGCTTGCTCAGAACAAAAGAACTGTGCTTCCTACAGACACAGGCCATAACTAGTTCAACTCTGCGTAGGAAACTGACAAGATCAATAGCTCCTCTTCAGTCCAATACACTGTACTTGCTGGGAACAGACGCGAGTGCTATTTGCACTGTGTATGGCAATGGGACCATAATGGTGACTTTCCTTACCAGAAAACAACTCTTGCTCGTAGGACCAGAAACTGCATGTGATTCAACTCCATTTACGACTGGGAAACAAACGCTAGCTCGCCTTAGAGAAACACACTCTGCTTCGGAGAAAAGAGCACTCTTCTACTCCAATGTGTTTCCTATGGAGTCCGAACAGTGGGCTCGCTTTGAACAAAAGAACTGTGCTTCCTACACACACGGGCCATTTCTAGTTCAACTCTACTTAGGAAACTGACAAGAACAGTAGCTCTCCTTCAGTCCAATACACTGTACTAGCTGGGAACAGAAGCGAGTGCTATTTGCACTGTGTATGGCAAAGGGAGCGCAATAGTGACTCTTCTTACCAGAAAACCACTCTTGCTCGTAGGACCAGAAACTGCATGGGATTCAACTCCACTTCCTACTGGGAAACAAACACTAGCTCCCCTTACAAGAAACACACTCTGCTTTTGAGAAAAGAGCACTCTTCTATTCTACTGTGTTTCCTATGGGATCCGAACAGTGAGCTTGCTGAGAACAAAAGAACTGTGCTTCTTACACACAAGGGCCATATCTAGTTCAACTCTGCTTAGGAAACTGACAAGATCAGTAGCTCCTCTTCAGTCCAATACACTGTACTTGCTGGAAACAGACGCGAGTGCTATTTGCACTGTGTGTGGCAATGGGAGCACAATAGTGACTTTCCTTACCAGAACACAACTCTTCCTCATAGGACCAGAAACTGCATGTGCTTCAACTCCATTTAGGACTGGGAAACAAATGCTAGCTCACCTTAGAAGAAACACACTCTGATTTTGAGAAAAGAGCACACTTCTACTCTACTGTGTTTCTATAGGGCCAGAACAGTGAGCTTGCTCATAACAAAAGAACTGTGCTTCCTACACACGGGCCATGTCTAGTTCAATTCTGCTTAGGAAACTGAAAAGAACAGTAGATCCTCTTAAGTCCAATACATTGCACATGCTGCTAACACACGCTAGTGCTATTTGCCCTGTGTATGACAATGGGAGTGCAATAGTGACTCTTCTTACCAGAAAACAACTCTTGCTCGTAGGACCAGAAACTGCATGTGGTTCAACTCCATTTAGGACTGGGAAACAAACACTAGCTCGCCTTACAAGAAACACACTCTGCTTTTGAGAAAAGAGCACTCTTCTACTCTACTGTGTTTCCTATGGGGTCCGAACAGTGAGCTTGCTCAGAACAAAAGAACTGTGCTTCCTACACACACGGGCCATATCTAGTACAACTCTGCTTAGGAAACTGACAAGAACAGTAGCTCCGCTTCAGTCCAATACACTGTACGTGCTGGGAACAGACGCGAGTGCTATTTGCACTGTGTATGGCAATGGGAGAGTAATAGTGACTCTTCTTACCACAAAACAACTCTTGCTCATAGGAACAGAAACCGCATGGGATTCAACTCCATTTCTGACTTGGCAACATACCCTAGATCGCCTTACAAGAAACACACTCTGCTTTTGCGGAAAGAGCACTCTTCTACTCTACTGTGTTTCCTATAGGGCAGAACAGTGAGCTTGCTCAGAACAAAAGAAGTGTGCTTCCTACACACACGGGCCATATCTAGTTCAACTCTGCTTAGGAAACTGACAAGAACAGTAGCTCCTCTTCAGTCCAATACACTGTACATGCTGGGAACCTACACCAGTGCTATTTGCCCTGTGTATGACAATGGGAGTGCAATAGTGACTCTTCTTACCAGAAAACAACTCTTTCTCATAGGACAAGAAACTGCATGTGATTCAACTCCATTTAGGACTGGGAAACAAAGGCTAGCTCCCCTTACAAGAAACATACTCTGCTTTTGAGAAAAGAGTATTCTTCTAGTCTACTGTGTTTTCTATGGGGTCCGAACAGTGAGCTTGCTATGAGCAAAAGAACTGTGCTTCCTACACACAAAGGCATATCTAGTTCAACTCTGCTTAGGAAACTGACAAGAACAGTTACTCTGCTTCAGTCCAATACACTGTACATGCTGAGAAAAGACGCGAGAGCTATTTGCAATGTGTATGGCAATGGGAAAGTAATAGAGACTCTTCTTACCAGGAAACAACTCTTGCTCCTATGACTGAAACTGCATGTGATTCAACTCCATTTAGGACTGGGAAACAAACGCTAGCTCGCCTTACAAGAAACACACTCTGCTTTTGAGAAAAGAGCAGTTTTCTACTGTACTGTGTTTCCTATAGTGCTAGAACAGTGAGCTTGCTCAGAACAAAAGTACTGTGCTTCCTACACACACGGCCATATCTCGTTCAATTCTACTTAGGAAACTGAGAAGAAAAGTAGATCCTCTTCAGTCCAATACATTGTACATGCTGGGAAAAGACGC
The DNA here is from genome assembly GCF_949786415.1 of Peromyscus eremicus. NCBI lineage: Eukaryota > Metazoa > Chordata > Mammalia > Rodentia > Cricetidae > Peromyscus > Peromyscus eremicus. The sequence continues at coordinate 74,308 of NW_026734617.1, forward strand.
CAGTGCTATTTGCCCTGTGTATGGCAAAGGGAGTGCAATAGTGACTTTCCTTACCAGAAAACAACTCTTGCTCCTAGGACCAAAAACCGCATGTGATTCAACTCCATTTAGGACTGGGAAACAAACGCTAGCTCGCCTTACAAGAAACAAACTCTGCTTTTGAGAAAAGAGCACTCTTCTACTCTACTTTTTTTCCTATGGGGTCTGAACAGTGAGCTTGCTCAGAACAAAAGAACTGTGCTTCCTACGTACACGGGCCATATCTAGTTCAACTCTGCGTAGGAGACTGACAAGATCAGTAGCTCCTCTTCAGTCCAATACACTGTACTTGCTGGGAACAGACGTGAGTGCTATTTGCACTGTGTATGGCAATGGGAGTGCAATAGTGACTTTGCTTACCAGAAAACAACTGTTGCTCGTAAACCAAAAACTGCATGTGATTCAACTCCATTTAGGACTGGGAAACAAACACTAGCTCGCCTTAAAAGAAACACACTCTGCTTTTGAGAAAAGAGCACTCTTGTACTCTACTGTGTTTCCTATGGAGTCTGAACAGTGAGCTTGCTTTGAACAAAAGAACTGTGCTTCCTACATACACGGGCCATATCTAGTTCAACTCTACTTAGGAAACTGACAAGAACAGTAGCTCCTCTTCAGTCCAATACACTGTACTAGCTGGGAACAGACGAGAGTGCTATTTGCACTGTGTATGGCAAAGGGAGCACAATAGTGACTTTCCTTACCAGAAAACAACTCTTGCTCATAGGACCAAAAACTGCATGTGTCTCAACTCCTTTTAGGACTGGGAAACAAACGCTAGCTTGCCTTACAAGAAACACACTCTGCTTTTGAGAAAAGAGCACTCTTCTACTCTACTGTGTTTCCTATGTGGCCAGAACAGTGAGCTTGCTCAGAACAAAAGAACTGTGCTTCCTACACACATGGCCATATCTAGATCAATTCTGCTTAGGAACTTGACAAGAGCAGTAGATTCTTTTCCGTCCAATACACTTTACATGCTGGGAACAGACGCGAGTGCTATTTGCCCTGTGCATGACAATGGGAGCGCAATAGTGACTCTTCTTACCAGAAAACAACTCTTGCTCATAGGACCAAAAACTGCATGTGATTCAACTCCTTTTAGGACTGGGAAACAAATGCTAGCTCGCCTTACAAGAAACACACTCCTCTTTTGAGAAAAGAGCACGCTTCTACTCTAATTATTTTCCTATGGGGTCTGAACAGTGAGCTTGCTTTGAACAAAAGAACTGTGCTTCCTACATACACGGGTCATATCTAGTTCAACTCTGCTTAGGAAACTGACAAGATCAGTAGCTCCTCTTCAGTCCAATACACTGTACTTGCTGTGAACAGACGCGAGTGCTATTTGCACTGTGTAAGGCAATGGAACACAAAAGTGACTTTCCTTACCAGAAAACAACTCTTGCTCGTAGGACAAAAAACTGCATGTGTCAACTCCATTTAGAACTGGAAAATAAACGCTAGCTCGCCTTACAAGAAACACACTCTGCTTTTGAGAAAAGAGCATTCTTCTACTCTACTGTGTTTCCTATGGGGTCCGAACAGTGAGCTTGCTCAGAACAGAAGAACTGTACTTCCTACACAAACGGCCATATCTAGTTAAATTCTGCTTATTAAACTGACAAGAACAGTAGCTCCTCTTCAGTCCAATACACTGTACTTGCAGGGAACAAACGCGTTGCTATTTGCCCTGTGTATGACAATGGGAGCACAATAGTGACTCTTCTTACCAGAAAACAACTCTTGCTCGTAGGACCAGAAACTGCATGGGATTCAACTCCATTTCTGACTGGGAAACAAACACTAGCTCTCCTTACAAGGAACACACTCTGCTTTTGAGAAAAGAGCACTCTTCTACTCTACTGTGTTTCCTATGGAGTCTGAACAGTGAGCTTGCTCAGAACAAAAGAACTGTGCTTCCTACACACACGGGCCATATCTAATTCAACTCTGCTTAGGAACCTGACAAGAAAAGAGCTCCTCTTCAGTCCAATACACTGTACTTGCTGTGAATAGACGCGAGTGCTATTTGCACTGTGTATGGCAATGGGAGCGCAATAGTGATTCCTTACCAGAAAACAACTCTTGCTCCTAGGACCAGAAACTGCATGTGATTCAACTCCATTTCTGACTGGGAAACAAACACTAGCTCGGCTTACAAGAAACAGACTCTGCTTTTGAGAAAAGAGCACTCTTCTACTCTACACTGTTTCCTATGGAATCCGAACAGTGAGCTTGCTCAGAACAAAAGAACTGTGCTTCCTACATACACGGGCCATATCTAGTTCAACTCTTCTTAGGAAACTGACAAGAACAGTAGCTCCTCTTCAGTCCAATACACCTTACTTGCTTGGAACAGACGCGAGTGCTATTTGCACAGTGTATGGGAATGGGAGCGCAATAGTGACTTTCCTTACCAGAAAAAAACTCTTTCTTGTAGGAACAAAAACTGCATGTGATTCAACTCCATTTAGGACTGGGAAACAAACTCTAGCTCGCCTTACAAGTAACACACTCTGCTTTTGAGAAAAGAGCAGTAATTTACTCTAATGTGCTTCCTATAGGGCCAGAACAGTGAGCTTGCTCAGAACAAAAGAACTGTGCTTCCTAAACACACGGCCATATCTAGTTCAACTCTGCTTAGGAAACTGACAAGAACTGTAGCTCCTCTTCAGTCCAATACACCTTAATTGCTTGGAACAGACGCGAGTGCTATTTGCACAGTGTATGGGAATGGGAGCGCAATAGTGACTTTCCTTACCAGAAAACAACTCTTGCTCGTAGGACCAGAAATTGCATGTGATTCAACTCCATTTAGGACTGGGAAACAAACGCTAGCTCGCCTTACAAGAAACACACTCTGATTGTGAGAAAAGAGCACTCTTCTACTCTAATGTGTTTCCTATAGGGCCACAACAGTGAGCATGCTCAGAACAAAAGAACTGTGCGTCCTACACACACGGCCATATCTAGTTCAATTCTGCTTAGGAAACTGACGAGAACAATAGATCCTCTTCAGTCCAATACACTGTACATGCTGGGAACAGATGCCAGTGCTATTTGCCCTGTGTATGACAATGGGAGCACAATAGTGACTCTTCTTACCAGAAAACAACTCTTGCTCGTAGGACCAGAAACTGCATGTGATTCAACTCCATTTAGGACAGGGAAACAAACGCTAGATGGCCTTACAAGAAACACACTCTGCTTTTGAGAAAAGAGCACTCTTCTACTCTAATGTGTTTCCTACAAGCCAGAACAGTGAGCTTGCTCAGAAAAAAAGAACAGTGCTTCCTACACACACTTGCTATATCTAGTTCAACTCTGCTTATGAAACTGAGAAGAACAGTAGATCCTCTTCAGTCCAATACACTGTACTTGCTGGGAACAGAGGCCAGTGCTATTTGCCCTGTGTATGACAATGGGAGCGCAAGAGTGACTCTTCTTACCAGGAAACAAATCTTGCTCATAGGACCAGAAACTCAATGGGATTCAACTCCGTTTAGGACTGGAAAACATATGCTAGCTCGCCTTACAAGAAACATACTCTACTTTTGAGAAAAGAGCACTCTTCTACTCTACTGTGTTTCCTATGGGGTCTGAACAGTGAGCTTGCTCAGAACAAAAGAACTGTGCTTCCTACAAACAAGGGCCACATCTAGTTCAACTCTGCATAGGAAACTGACAAGAACAGTAGCTCCTCTTCAGTCCAATACACTGTACATGCTGGGAACAGACGCCAGTGCTATTTGCACTGTGTATGGCAATGGGAGTGCAATAGTGTCTTTCCTTACCAGAAAACAACTCTTGCTCGTAGGACCAGAAACTGCATGGGATTCAACTCCATTTAGGACTGGGAAACAAACGCTAGCTCGCATTACAAAAACACACTCTGCTTTTGAAAAATGAGCACTCTTCTACCCTACTGTGTTTTTATGGGGTCCGAACAGTGAGCTTGCTCTGAAAAAAAGAACGGTACTTCCTACACACACGGGCCATATCTAGTTCAACTCTGCTTAGAAAACTGACAAGAGCAGTAGCTCCTCTTCAGTCCAATACACTGTACTTGGTGGAAACAGACACGAGTGCTATTTGTACTGTGTATTGCAATAGGAGCTCAATAGTGACTCTTCTTATCAGAAAACATCTCTTGCTAGTAGGACCAGAAACTGCATGGGATTCAACTCCATTTCTGACTGGGAAACAAATGGTAGCTCGCCTTACAAGAAACTCACTCTGCTTTTGAGAAAAGAGTACTCTCCTACTCTACTGTGTTTACTATGGGTTCCAAACAGTGAGCTTGCTCAGACAAAAGAACTATGCTTCCTACACACACGGGCCATATCTAGTTCAACTCTGCTTAGGAAACTGACAAGAACAGTAGCTCCTCTTCAGTCCAATACACTGTACTTGCTGGGAACAGACGCCAGTGCTATTTGCACTGTGTATGGCAATAGGAACGCAATAGTGACTCTTCTTATCAGAAAACAACTCTTGCTCGTAGGACCAGAAACTGCATGGGATTCAACTCCATTTCTGACTGGGAAACAAACACTAGCTCTCCTTACAAGAAACACACTCTGCTTTTGAGAAAGGAGCACTCTTCTACTCTACTGTGTTTCCTATGGGGTCTGAACAGGGAGCTTGCTCAGAACAAAAGAACTGTGCTTCCTACACACGCGGGACATATCTAATTCAACTCTGCTTAGGAACTGACAAGAACAGTAGCTCCTCTTCAGTCCAATACACTGTACTTGCTGGGAACAGACGCCAGTGCTATTTGCACTGTGTATGGCAATGGGAACTCAATAGTGACTTTCCTTACCAGAAAATCACTCTTGCTCGTAGGAGCAGAAACTGCATGGGATTCAACTCCATTTCTGACTGGGAAACAAATGCTAGCTCGCCTTACAAGAAACACACTCTGCTTTTGAGAAAGAGCACTCTTCTACTTACTGTGTTTCCTATTGGGTCCGAACAGTGAGCTTGCTCAGAACAAAAGAACTGTGCTTCCTACACACAGGGGCCATATCTAATTCATCACTGCTTAGGAAACTGACAAGAACAGTAGCACCACTTCAGTCCAATACACTGTCCTTGCTGGAAACAGATGCGAGTGCTAATCGCACTGTGTATGGCAATGCGAGCACAATAGTGACTTTCCTTACCAGAAAACAACTCCTGCTCGTAGGACCAGACACTGCATGTGATTCAAATCCATTTATGACTGGGAATCAAACGCTAGCTCAACTTACAAGAAACTCACTCTGCTTTTAAGAAAAGAGCAGTCTTCTACTCTAATGTGTTTCTTATAGGGCCAGAAGAGTGAGCTTTCTCAGAACAAAAGAACTGTGCTTCCTACACACACGGGCCATATCTATTTCAACTCTGCTTAGAAAACTGACAAGAACAGTAGATCCTCTTCAGTCCAATACACTGTACATGCTGGGAACAGACGCCAGTACTTTTTGCCTTGTGCATGGCAATAGGAGCGCAATAGTGACTCTTCTTACCAGAAAACAACTCTTGCTCGTAGGACCAGAAACTAAATGGGATTAAACTCCATTTAGGATTGGGGAACAAATGCTAGCTCACCTTACAAGAAACACACTCTGCTTTTGAGAAAAGATCACTCTTCTACTCTATTGTTTTTCCTATAGGACCAGAACAGTGAGCTTGCTCAGAACAAAAGAACTGTGCTTCCTACACACACAGGCCATATATAGTTCAACTCTGCTTAGGAAACTGACAAGAACAGTAGCTCCTCTTCAGTCCAATACACTGTACTTGCTGGGAACAAACGCAAGTGCTATCTGCACTGTGTATGGCAATGTGAGGACAATAGTGACTTTCCTTACCAGAAAACAACTCTTGCTCGTAGAACCAAAAACTGGATGTGATTCAACTCCATTTAGGACTGGGAAACAAACGCTAGCTCGCATTACAAGAAACACACTCTGCTTTGAAAAATGAGCACTCTTCTACCCTACTGTGTTTTTATGGGGTCCGAACAGTGAGCTTGCTCAGAAAACAAGAACGGTGCTTCCTACACACACGGGCCATATCTAGTTCAACTCTGCTTAGGAAACTGACAAGAGCAGTAGCTCCACTTCAGTCCAATACACTGTCCTTGCTGGGAACAGATGCGAGTGCTAATCGCACTGTGTATGGCAATGGGAGCGCAATAGTGACTTTCCTTACCAGAAAACAACTCCTGCTCGTAGGACCAGACACTGCATGTGATTCAAATCCATTTAGGACTAGGAATCAAACTCTAGCTCGACTTACAAGAAACTCACTCTGCTTTTGAGAAAAGAGCACTCTTCTACTCTAATGTGTTTCTTATAGTGCCAGAAGAGTGAGCTTTCTCAGAACAAAAGAACTGTGCTTCCTACACACACGGGCCATATCTATTTCAACTCTGCTTAGGAAACTGACAAGAACAGTAGATCCTCTTCAGTCTAATACACTGTACATGCTGGGAACAGACGCCAGTGCTATTTGCCTTGTGCATGGCAATGGGAGCGCAATAATGACTCTTCTTACCAGAAAACAACTCTTGCTCGTAGGACCAGAAACTAAATGGGATTAAACTCCATTTAGGATTGGGGAAAAAACGCTAGCTCACCTTACAAGAAACACACTCTGCTTTTGAGAAAAGATCACTCTTCTACTCTATTGTTTTTCCTATAGGGCCAGAACAGTGAGCTTGCTCAGAACAAACGAACTGTGCTTCCTACACACACGGCCATATCTAGTTCAACTCTGCTTAGGAAACTGACAAGAACAGTAGATCCTCTTCAGTCCAATACACTGTACTTGCTGGCAACAAACGCAAGTGCTATCTGCACTGTGTATGGCAAAAAGAGCACAATAGTGACTTTCCTTACCAGAAAACAACTCTTGCTCGTAGGACCAAAAACTGGATGTGATTCAACTCCATTTAGGACTGGGAAACAAACGCTAGCTCGCCTTACAAGAAACTCACTCTGCTTTTGAGAAAAGAGCACTCTCCTACTCTACTGTGTTTCCTATGGGGTCCAAAGAGTGAGCTTGCTCAGACAGAAGAACTGTGCTTCCTACACACACTGGCCATATCTAGTTCAACTCTGCTTAGGAAACTGACAAGAACAGTAGCTCCTCTTCAGTCCAATACACTGTACTTGCTGGGAACAGACGTGAGTGCTTTTTGCACTGTGTATGGCAAGGGGAGCTCAATAGTGACTCTTCTTACCAGAAAAAAACTCTTGCTCGTAGGACCGAAAACTGCATGTGATTCAACTCAATTAAGAACTGGGAAATAAACGCTAGCTTGCCTTACAAGAAACACACTATGCTTTTGAGAAAAGAGCACTCTTCTACTCTACTGTGTTTCCTATAGGGTCCGAAAAGTGAGCTGTCTCAGAACAAAAGAACTGTGTTTCCTACACACACGGGTCATAGCTAGTTCAACTCTGCTTAGGAAACTGACAAGAACAGTAGATCCTCTTCAGTACAATACACTGTACATGCTGGGAACAGACGCTAGTGATATTTGCCCTGTGCATGGCAATGGGAGCGCAATAGTGACTCTTCTTACCAGAAAACAACTTTTGCACGTAGGACCAGAAACTGCATGGGATTCAACTCCATTTAGGATTGGGAAACAAACGCTAGCTCGCCTTACGAGAAACACACTCTGCTTTTGAGAAAAGATCACTCTTCTACTCTATTGTGTTTCCTACAGGGCCAGAACACTGAGCTTGCTCAGAACAAAAGAACTGTGCTTCCTATACACTCGGCCATATCTAGTTCAACTCTGCTAAGGAAACTGACAAGGACAGTAGATCCTCTTCAGTCCAATACACTGTACTTGCTAGAAGCAGACGGGAGTGCTATTTGCACTGTGTATTGCAATGGGAGCGCAATAGTGACTCTTATTACCAGAAAACACCTCTTGCTTGTAGGAACAGAAACCACATGGGATTCAACTCCATTTCTGACTGGGAAACAAACTCTAGCACGCCTTAGAAGAAACACACTCTGCTTTTGAGTAAAGAGCACTCTTCTACTCTACTGTGTTTCCTATGGGGTCCGAACAGTGAGCTTGCTCAGAACAAAAGAACTGAGCTTCCTACACACACGGGTCACATCTAGTTCAACTCTGCTTAGGAAACTGACAAGAGCAGTAGCTCCTCTTCAGTCCAATACACTGTACTTGCGGGGAAGAGACACGAGTGCTATTTGCACTGTGTATGGCAATTGGAGCACAATAGTGACTCGTCTTACCAGAAAACAACTCTTGCTCGTAGGACCAAAAACTCCATGTGACTCAATTCCATTTAGGACTGGGAAACAAACGCTAGCTCGCCTTACAAGAAACACACTCTGCTTTTGAGAAAAGAGCACTCTTCTACTCTACTGTGTTTCCCATGGGGTCCGAACAGTGAACTTGCTCAGAACAAAAGAACTGTGCTTCCTACACACACGGCCATATCTAGGTCAATTCTGCTTAGGAAACTGACAAGAACAGTAGATCCTCTTCAGTCCAATACACACTACAAGCTGGGAACAGACGCCAGTGCTATTTGCACTGTGTATGACAATGGGAGCGCAATAGTGTCTCTTCTTACCAGAAAAAACTATTGCTTGTAGGACCAGAAACTACATGGTATTCAACTCCATTTAAGACTGGGAAACAAACTCTAGCACGCCTTAGAAGAAACACACTCTGCTTTTGAGTAAAGAGCACTGTTCTATTCTACTGTGTTTCCTATGGTGTCCGAACAGTGAGCTTGCTCAGAACAAAAGAACTGTGCTTCCTACATACACGGGTCATATCTAGTTCAACTCTGCTTAGGAAACTGACAAGATCAGTAGCTCCTCTTCATTCCAATACACTGTACTTGCTGGGAACAGACATGAGTGCTATTTGCACTGTGTATGGCAATGGGAGCGCAATAGTGACTTTCCTTACCAGAAAACAACTCTTGCTCGTAAACCAAAAACTGCCTGTGATTCAACTCCATTTAGGACTTCGAAACAAACGCTAGCTCGCCTTACAAGAAACACACTCTGCTTTTGAGAAAAGAGCATGCTTCTACTCTACTGTGTTTCCTATGGGGTCTGAACAGTGAGCTTGCTCAGAACAAAAGAACTGTGCTTCCTACACACACGGGCCATATCTAGTTCAACTCTGCTTAGGAAACTGACAAGAAAGGAGCTCCTCTTCAGTCCAATACACTGTACTTGCTGTGAACAGATGCGAGTGCTATTTGCACTGTGTATGGCAATGGGAGCACAATAGTGACTTTCCTTACCAGAAAACAACTCTTGCTCGTAGGACAAAAAACTGCATGTGATTCAACTCATTTAGAACTGGAAAATAAACGCTAGCTGGCCTTACAAGAAACACACTCTGCTTTTGAGTAAAGAGCACTTCTATTCTACTGTGTTTCCTATGGGGTCCGAACAGTGAGCTTGCTCAGACCAAAAGAACTGTGCTTCCTACACACACGGCCATATCTAGATCAATTCTGCTTAGGAACCTGACAAGAACAGTAGATTCTTTTCAGTCCAATACACTTTACATGCTGGGAACAGACACGAGTGCTATTTGCCCTGTGCATGACAATGGGAGCGCAATAGTGACTCTTCTTACCAGAAAACAACTCTTGCTCATAGGACCAAAAACATCATGTGATTCAACTCCTTTTAGGACTGGGAAACAAATGCTAGCTCGCCTTACAAGAAACACACTCCTCTTTTGAGAAAAGAGCAGGCTTCTACTCTACTTTATTTCCTATGGGGTCTGAACAGTGAGCTTGCTCAGAACAAAAGAACTGTGCTTCCTACATACACGGGCCATATCTAGTTCAACTCTGCTTAGGAAACTGACAAGATCAGTAGCTCCTCTTCAGTCCAATACACTGTACTTGCTGGGAACAGACATGAGTGCTATTTGCACTGTGTATGGCAATGGGAGCGCAATAGTGACTTTCCTTACCAGAACACAACTCTTGCTCGTAGGACCAGAAACTGCATGTGATTCAACTCCACTTCTGACTGGGAAACAAACACTAGCTCGCCTTACAAGAAACAGACTCTGCTTTTGAGAAAAGAGCACTCTTCTACTCTACACTGTTTCCTATGGTGTCCGAACAGTGAGCTTGCTCAGAACAAAAGAACTATACTTCCTACATACACGCGCCATATCTAATTCAACTCTTCTTATGAAACTGACAAGAACAGTAGCTCCTCTTCAGTCCAATACACTGTACTTGCTGGGAACAGACGCGAGTGCTATTTGCACTGTGTATGGCAAAGGGAGCACAGTAGTGACTTTCCTTACCAGAAAACAACTCTTGCTCATAGGACCAGAAACTGCATGTGATTCAAATCCATTTAGGACTGGGAAACAAATGCTAGCTCGCCTTACATGAAACACACTCTGCTTTTGAGAAAAAAGCACTCTTCTACTCTACTGTGTTTCCTATGGGGTCCGAACAGTGAGCTTGCTCAGAACAAAAGAACTGAGCTTCCTACACACACGGGTCACATCTAGTTCAACTCTGCTTAGGAAACTGACAAGAGCAGTAGCTCCTCTTCAGTCCAATACACTGTACTTGCGGGGAAGAGACACGAGTGCTATTTGCACTGTGTATGGCAATTGGAGCACAATAGTGACTCGTCTTACCAGAAAACAACTCTTGCTCGTAGGACCAAAAACTCCATGTGACTCAATTCCATTTAGGACTGGGAAACAAACGCTAGCTCGCCTTACAAGAAACACACTCTGCTTTTGAGAAAAGAGCACTCTTCTACTCTACTGTGTTTCCCATGGGGTCCGAACAGTGAACTTGCTCAGAACAAAAGAACTGTGCTTCCTACACACAAGGCCATATCTAGTTCAATTCTGCTTAGGAACCTGACAAGAACAGTAGATCCTCTTCAGTCCAATACACTCTACTTGCTGGGAACAGACGCCAGTGCTATTTGTCCTGTGTATGGCAATGGCAGCGCAATAGTGACTCTTCTTACCAGAAAACAACTCTTGCTCGTAGGACCAAAAACTGCATGTGATTCAACTCCATTTAAGACTGGGAAACAAACTCTAGCTCGCTTTACAAGATACACACTCTGCTTTTGAGAAAAGAGCACTCTTCTACACTACTGTGTTTCCTATAGGGCCAGAAGAGTGAGCTTGCTCAGAAAAAAAGAACTGTGCTTCCTACACACACGGGCCATATCTAGTTCAACTCTGCTTAGGAAACTGAGAAGAACAGTAGCTCCTCTTCAGTCCAATACACTGTACTTGCTGGGAACAGACGCGAGTGCTATTTGCACTGTATAAGGCATTTGGATCGCAATAGTGACTCTTCTTACCAGAAAACAACTCTTGCACGTAGGACAAAAAACTGCATGTGACTCAATTCCATTTAGGACTGGGAATCAAACGCTAGCTCGCCTTACACGAAACACACTCTGGTTTGAGAAAAGAGCACTCTTCTACTCTACTGTGTTTCCTATGGGGTCCAAAGAGTGAGCTTGCTCAGAACAAAAGAACTGTGCTTCCTACAAACATGGCCATATCTAGTTCAATTCTGCTTAGGAACCTGACAAGAACAGTAGATCCTCTTCAGTCCAGTACACTGTACTTGCTGGGAACAGACGCCAGTGCTATTTGTCCTGTGTATGGTAATGGCAGCGCAATAGTGACTCTTCTTACCAGAAAACAACACTTGCTCGTAGGACCAGAAACTGCATGTTATTCAACTCCATTTCAGACTGGGAAACAAACGCTAGCTCGCCTTACAAGAAACACACTCTGCTTTAGACAAAAGAGCACTCTTCTACTCTACTGTGTTTCCTATAGGGCCAGAACAGTGAGCTTGCTCAGAACAAAATAACTGTGCTTCCTACACACGGGCCATAATTAGTTCAACTCTTCTTAGGAAATTGACAAGAACAGTAGCTCCTCTTCAGTCCGATACACTGTACTTGCTGGGAACAGACGCGAGTACTATTTGCACAGTGTATGGCAATGGAAGTGCAATAGTGACTTTCCTTACCAGAAAACAACTCTTGCTCGTAGGACCAGAAACTGCATGTGATTCAACTCCATTTAGGACTTGGAAACAAATGCTAGCTCGCCTTACATGAAACACACTCTGCTTTTGAGAAAAGAGCACTCTTCTACTCTACTGTGTTTCCTATGTGGTCCGAACAGTGAGCTTGCTCAGAACAAAAGAACTGTGCTTCCTACACACACGGGCCATATCTAGTAAAACTCTGCTTAGGAAACTGACAAGAACAGTAGCTCCTCTTCAGAACAATACACTGTACTTGCTGGGAACAGACGCGAGTGCTATTTGCCCTGTGTATGGCAATGGGAGCGCAATAGTGACTCTTCTTACCAGAAAACAACTCCTGCTCGTAGGACCAGAAACTGCATGTGATTCAACTCCACTTAGGACTGGGAAACAAACGCTAGCTTGCCTTACAAGAAACGAGCTCTGCTTTTGAGAAAAGGGCACACTTCTACTCTACTGTGTTTCCTATGGGGTCCGACCAGTGAGCTTGCACAGAACAAAAGAACTGTGCTTGATACACACACGTGCCAAAACTAGTTCAATTCTGCTTAGGAAACTGACAAGAACAGTAGATCCCCTTCAGTCTAATACACTGTACTTGCTGGGAACAGATGCCAGTGCTATTTGTCCTGTGTATGACAATGAGAGCGCAATAGTGACTCTTCTTACCACAAAACAACTCTTGCTCCTAGGACCAGAAACTGCATGGGATTCAACTCCATTTAGGACTGGGAAACAAACGCTAGCTTGCCTTACAAGAAACACACTCTGCTTTTGAGAAAAGAGTACTCTTCTACTCTACTGTGTTTCCTAAGGGCCAGAACAGTGAGCTTGCTCAGAACAAAAGAAATGTGCTTCATACACACGGGCCATATCTAGTTCAACTCTGCTTAGGAACATGACAAGAACAATAGACCCTCTTCAGTCCAATATACTGTACATGCTGGGAAAAAATGCCAGTGCTATTTGCCCTGTGTATGAGAATGGTAGCGCAATAGTGACTCTTCTTACCAGAAAATACTCTTGCTTGTAGGACTAGAAACTGCATGTGATTCAAATCCATTTAGGACTGGGAAACAAACGTTAGCTCGCCTTGCAAGAAACACTCTATGCTTTTGAGAAAAGAGTACTCTTCTACTCTACTGTGTTTCCCCTAGGGCCAGAACAGTGAGCTTGCTCAGAACAAAAGAACTGTGCTTCCTACGCACACGGGCCATATCTAGTTCAACTCTGCATCGGAAACTGACAAGAACAGTAGATCCTCTTCAGTCCAATACACTGTACATGCTGGGAACAGAAGCCAGTGCTATTTGCCCTGTGTATGACAATGGGAGCGCAATAGTGACTCTTCTTACCAGAAAACAATTCTTGCTCGTAGGACCAAAAACTGCATGTGATTCAACTCCATTTAGGACTGGGAGAGAAACGCTAGCTCGCCTTACAAGAAACACACTCTGCTTTTGAGAAAAGAGCACTCTTCTACACTACTGTGTTTCCTATAGGGCCAGAACAGAGAGTTTGCTCAGAACAAAAGAACTGTGCTTCCTGCACACATGGCCATATCTAGTTCAACTCTGCTTAGGAAACTGACAAGAACAGTAGATCCTCTTCAGTCCAATACACTCTACATGCTGGGAACAGACGCCCGTTCTATTTGCCCTGTGTATGACAATGGGAGCACAATAGTGTCTCTTCTTACCAGAAAACAACTCTTGCTCATAGGACCAGAAACTGCATGTGATTCAACTCCATTTAGGACTGGGAAACAAACGCTAGCTAGCCTTACAAGAAATACACTGTGCTTTTGAGAAAAGATCACTCTTCTACTCTACTGTCTTTCCTATAGCGCCAGTACAGTGAGCTTGCTCAGAACAAAAGAACTGTGCTTCCTACACAAATGGCCATATCCAGTTCAATTCTGCTTAGGAAACTGACAAGAACAGTAGCTCCTCTTCAGTCCAATACACTGTACTTGCTGGGAACAGATGCGAGTGCTATTTGCACTGTGTTTGGCAATGGGAGCGCAATAGTGACTTTCCTTACCAGAAAACAAATCTTGAGCGTAGGATCAAAAACTGCATGTGATTCAACTCCATTGAGGACTGGGAAACAAACACCAGCTCGCCTTACAAGAAACATACTCTGCTTTTGAGAAAAGAGCACTCTTCTACTCTACTGTGTTTCCTATAGGGCCAGAACAGTGAGCATGCTCAGAACAAAAGAACTGTGCTTCCTGCACACACGGGCCACATCTAGTTCAACTCTGCTTAGGAAACTGACAAGAACAGTAGCTCCTCCTCAGTCCAATACACTATACTTGCTGGGAACAGACACGAGTGCTATTTGCACTGTGTACGGCATTGGGAGCACAATAGTGACTCTTTTTACCAGAAAACAACTCTTGCTCGTAGGACCAGAAACTGCATGTGATTCAACTCCATTTAGGACTGGGAAACAAATGCTATCTCGTCTTTCAAGAAACACACTCTGCTTTTGAGTAAAGAGCACTCTTTTACTCTACTGTGTCTCCTATAGGACCAGAACAGTGAGCTTGCTCAGAACAAAAGATCTGTGCTTCCTAGACACACGGGCCATATGTAGTTCAACTCTGCTTAGGAAACTGACAAGAACAGTAGCTCCTCTTCAGTCCAATACACTGTACTTGCTGGGAACAGACGCGAGTGCTATTTGCACTGTGTATAGTAATAGGAGCACAATAGTGACATTTCTTACCAGAAAACATCTTTTGCTCTTAGGAAAAGAAACTGCATGTGATTCAACTCCACTTAGGACTGGGAAACAAACGCTAGCTCGCCTTACAAGAAACACCCTCGCTTTTGAGAATAGGGAACACTTCTACTCTACTGTGTTTCCTATGGGGTCCGAATAGTGAGCTTGCTCAGAACAAAGAACTGTGCTTCCTACACACACGGGCCATATCTAGTTCAACTCTGCTTAGGAAACTGACAAGTACAGGAGCTCCTCTTTAGTCCAATACACTGTACTTGCTGGGAACATGCGCGAGTGCTATTTGCTCTGTGTACAGCAATGGGAGCGCAATAGTGACTCTTCTTACCAGAAAACAACTCTTGCTCATAGGACCAGAAACTGCATGTCATTCAAATTCATTGAGGACTGGGAAACAAAAGCTAGCTTGCCTTACAAGAAATACACTCTGCTTTTGAGAAAAGAGCACTCTTCTTCTCTACTATGTGTCCTATGGGGTCCGAACAGTGAGCTTGCTCAGAACAAAAGAACTGTGCTTCTTATGCACACGGGCCATATCTAGTTCAACACTTCTTAGGAAACTGACAAGAACAGTACCTCCTCTTCAGTCCAATACACTGTACTTGCTGGGAACAGACACGAGTGCTATTTGCTCTGTGTATGTCAACGGGAGCACAATAGTGACTTTCCTTACCAGAAAACAACTCTTGCTCGTAGGACCAAAAACTGCATGTGATTCAACTCCATTTAGGACTGGGAAACAAACGCTGGCTTGCCTTACAAGAAACAGACTCTGCTTTTGAGAAAACAGCACTCTTCTACTCTTCTGTGTTTCCTATAGGGCCAGTAGAGTGAGCATGCTCAGAACAAAAGAACTGTGCTTCCTACAGAAATGGCCATATCCAGTTCAATTCTGCTTAGGAAACTGACAAGAACAGTAGCTCCTCTTCAGTCCAATACACTGTACTTGCTGGGAACAGATGCGAGTGCTATTTGCACTGTGTATGGCAATGGGAGCGCAATAGTGACTTTCCTTACCAGAAAACAACTCTTGCGCGTAGGACCAAAAACTGCATGTGATTCAACTCCATTTAGGACTGGGAAACAAACACCAGCTCGCCTTACAAGAAACACACTCTGCTTTTGAGAAGAGAGCACTCTTGTACTCTTCTGTGTTTCCTATAGGGCCAGAACAGTGATCTTGCTCAGAACAAAAGAACTGTGCTTCCTACAAACACGGGCCATATCTATCTAGTTCAACTCTGCTTAGGAAACTGACGAGAACCGTAGCTCCTCTTCAGTCCAATACACTGTACTTGCTGGGAACAGACGCGAGTGCTTTTTGCACTGTGTACAGCAAAGGGAGCACAATAGTGACACTTCTTACCAGAAAACAACTCTGGTTCATAGGACCAGAAACTGCATGTGATTCAACTCCACTTAGGACTGGGAAACAAACGCTAGCTTGCCTTACAAGAAACGAGCTCTGCTTTTGAGAAAAGGGCACACTTCTACTCTACTGTGTTTCCTATGGGGTCCGAACAGTGAGCTTGCTCAGAACAAAAGAACTGTGCTTCCTACACACGGGCCAAAACTAGTTCAATTCTGCTTAGGAAACGGACAAGAACAGTAGATCCCCTTCAGTCCAATACACTGTACTTGCTTGGAACAGACGCCAGTGCTATTTGCACTGTGTATGACAATGAGAGCGCAATAGTGACTCTTCTTACCACAAAACAACTCTTGCTCCTAGGACCAGAAACTGCATGGGATTCAACTCCATTTAGGTCTGGGAAACAAACGCTAGCTTGCCTTACAAGAAACAAACTCTGCTTTTGAGAAAAGAGCACTCTTCTACTCTACTGTGTTTGAAATAGGGCCAGAACAGTGAGCTTGCTCAGAACAAAAGAAATGTGCTTCATACACACACGGGCCATATCTAGTTCAACTCTGCTTAGGAACCTGACAAGAACAGTAGATCCTCTTCAGTCCAATACACTGTACATGCTGGGAACAGACGCCAGTGCTATTTTTCCTGTGTATGACAATGGGAGCGAAATAGTGACTCTTCTTACCAGAAAACAACTCTTGATCCTAGGACCAGAAACTGCATGTGATTCAACTCCATTTAGGTCTGGGAAGCAAATGCTAGGTCGCCTTACAAGAAACACACTCTGCTTTTGAGAAAAGAGCACTCTTCTACTCTGCTGTGTTTCCTATGTGGTCCGAACAGTGAGCTTGCTCAGAACAAAAGAACTGTGCTTCCTATACACATGGGCCATATCTAGTTCAACTCTGCTTAGGAAACTGAGAAGAACAGTAGCTCCTCTTCAGTCCAATACACTGTACTTGATTGGAACAGACGCAAGTGCTATTTGTACTGTGTATGGCATTGGGAGCGCAATAGTGACTCTTCTTACCAAAAAATAACTCTACTCATAGGACAAGAAACTGCATGTGATTCAAATTCATTTAGGACTGGGAAACAAAAGCTAGCTCGCCTTACAAGAAATACACTCTGCTTTTGAGAAAAGAGCACTCTTCTTCTCTACTATGTGTCCTATGGGGTCCGAACAGTGAGCTTGCTCAGAACAAAAGAACTGTGCTTCCTACGCACACGGGCCATATCTAGTTCAACTCTGCTTAGGAAACTGAAGAGAACAGTAGCTCCTCTTCAGTCCAATACACTGTACTTGCAGGGAACAGACGCGAGTGCTTTTTGCACTGTGTATGTCAACGGGAGCGCAATAGTGACTTTCCTTACCAGAAAACAACTCTTGCTCGTAGGACCAAAAACTGCATGTGATTCAACTCCATTTAGGACTGGGAAACAAACGCTGGCTCGCCTTACAAGAAACACACTCTGCTTTTGAGAAAAGAGCACTCTTCTACTCTACTGTGTTTCCTATAGGGCCAGTACAGTGACCTTGCTCAGAACAAAAGAAATGTGTTTCCTACACAAATGGCCATATCCAGTTCAATTCTGCTTAGGAAACTGACAAGAACAGTAGCTCCTCTTCAGTCCAATACACTGCTGGGAACAGATGCGAGTGCTATTTGCACTGTGTTTGGCAATGGGAGCGCAATAGTGACTTTCCTTACCAGAAAACAACTCTTGCGCGTAGGACCAAAAACTGCATGTGATTCAACTCCATTGAGGACTGGGAAACAAACACCAGCTCGCCTTACAAGAAACACACTCTGCTTTTGAGAAAAGAGCACTCTTCTACTCTACTGTGTTTCCTACAAGGCCAGAACAGTGAGCATGCTCAGAACCAAAGAACTGTGCTTCCTGCACACACGGGCCATATCTAGTTCAACTCTGCTTAGGAAACTGACAAGAACAGTAGCTCCTCTTCAGTCCAATACACTATACATGCTGGGAATAGACGCGAGTGCTATTTGCACTGTGTACGGCATTGGGAGCACAATAGTGACTCTTTTTACCAGAAAACAACTCTTGCTCGTAGGACCAGAAACTGCATGTGATCCAACTCCATTTAGGACTGGGAAACAAATGCTATCTTGCCTTACAAGAAACACACTCTGCTTTTGAGAAAAGAGCACTCTTGTACTCTTCTGTGTTTCCTATAGGGCCAGAACAGTGATCTTGCTCAGAACAAAAGAACTGTGCTTCCTACAAACACGGGCCATATCTATCTAGTTCAACTCTGCTTAGGAAACTGACGAGAACCGTAGCTCCTCTTCAGTCCAATACACTGTACTTGCTGGGAACAGACGCGAGTGCTTTTTGCACTGTGTACAGCAAAGGGAGCACAATAGTGACACTTCTTACTAGAAAACAACTCTGGTTCATAGGACCAGAAACTGCATGTGATTCAACTCCACTTAGGACTGGGAAACAAACGCTAGCTTGCCTTACAAGAAACGAGCTCTGCTTTTGAGAAAAGGGCACACTTCTACTCTACTGTGTTTCCTATGGGGTCCGAACAGTGAGCTTGCTCAGAACAAAAGAACTGTGCTTCCTACACACGGGCCAAAACTAGTTCAATTCTGCTTAGGAAACGGACAAGAACAGTAGATCCCCTTCAGTCCAATACACTGTACTTGCTTGGAACAGACGCCAGTGCTATTTGCACTGTGTATGACAATGAGAGCGCAATAGTGACTCTTCTTACCACAAAACAACTCTTGCTCCTAGGACCAGAAACTGCATGGGATTCAACTCCATTTAGGACTGGGAAACAAACGCTAGCTTGCCTTACAAGAAACACACTCTGCTTTTGAGAAAAGAGTACTCTTCTACTCTACTGTGTTTCCTATAGGGCCAGAACAGTGAGCTTGCTCAGAACAAAAGAAATGTGCTTCATACACACACGGGCCATATCTAGTTCAACTCTACTTAGGAACCTGACAAGAACAATAGATCCTCTTCAGTCCAATATACTGTACATGCTGGGAACAAATGCCAGAACTATTTGCCCTGTGTATGACAATGGTAGCGCAATAGTGACTCTTCTTACCAGAAAATACTCTTGATCGTAGGACCAAAAACTGCATGTGATTCAACTCCATTTAGGACTGGGAAACAAATGCTATCTCGCCTTACAAGAAACACACTCTGCTTTTGATAAAAGAGCTCTCTTTTACTCTACTGTGTTTCCTATATGGCCAGAACAGTGAGCTTGCTCAGAACAAAAGAACTGTGCTTCCTACACACACGGGCAATATCTAGTTCAACTCTGCTTAGGAAACTGAAGAGAACAGTAGCTCCTCTTCAGTCCAATACACTGTACTTGCTGGGAATAGATGCCAGTGCTATTTGCACTGTGTATGACAATGGGAGCACAATAGTGACTCTTCTTACCACAAAACAACTCTTGCTCCTAGGACCGGAAACTGCATGGGATTCAACTCCATTTAGGACTGGGAAACAAACGCTAGCTTGCCTTACAAGAAACACACTCTGCTTTTGAAAAAAGAGCACTCTTCTACGCTACTGTGTTTCCTATAGGGCCAGAACAGTGAGCTTGCTCAGAACACAAGAAATGTGCTTCACACACACGCGCCATATCTAGTTCAACTCTGCTTAGTAAACTGACAAGAACAGTAGCTCCTCTTCAGTCCAACACACTGTACTTGATTGGAACAGACGCAAGTGCTATTTGTACTGTGTATGGCATTGGGAGCGCAATAGTGACTCTTCTTACCAAACAATAACTCTACTCGTAAGACCAGAAACTGCATGTGATTCAAATTCATTTAGGACTGGGAAACAAAAGCTAGCTCGCCTTACAAGAAACACAATCTGCTTTTGAGAAAAGAGCACCCTTCTACTCTACTGTGTTTCCTATGAGGTCTGAACAGTGAGCTTGTTCAGAACAAAAGAACTGTGCTTCCTATACACACGGGCCATATCTAGTTCAACTCTGCTTAGGAAACTGAGAAGAACAGTAGCTCCTCATCAGTCCAATACACTGTACTAGATTGGAATAGACGCAAGTGCTATTTGTACTGTGTATGGCATTGGGAGCGCAATAGTGACTCTTCTTACCAAAAAATAACTCTACTCGTATGACAAGAAACTGCATGTGATTCAAAATCATTTAGGACTGGGAAATAAAAAACTAGCTCGCCTTACAAGAAACACACTCTGCTTTTGAGAAAAGAGCACTCTTCTTCTCTACTATGAGTCCTTTGGGGTCCGAACAGTGAGCTTGCTCAGAACAAAAGAACTGTGCTTCCCACGCACACGGGCCCTATCTAGTTCAACTCTGCTTATGAAACTGACAAAAACAGTAGCTCCTCTTCAGTCCAATACACTGTACTTGCTGGGAACAGACGCGAGTGCTATTTGCACTGTGTATGTCAACGGGAGCGCAATAGTGACTTTCCTTACCAGAAAACAACTCTTGCTCATAGGACCAAAAACTGCATGTGATTCAACTCCATTTAGGACTGGGAAACAAACGCTGGCTCGCCTTACAAGAAACACACTCTGCTTTTGAGAAAAGAGCACTCTTCTACTCTACTGTGTTTCCTATAGGGCCAGTACAGTGAGCTTGCTCAGAACAAAAGAACTGTGCTTCCTACACACAGGGACCATATCTAGTTCAACTCTGCTTAGGAAACTGACAAGAACAGTAGCTCCTCTTCAGTCCAATACACTGTACTTGCTGGGAACAGATGCGAGTGCTATTTGCACTGTGTTTGGCAATGGGAGCGCAATAGTGACTTTCCTTACCAGAAAACAAATCTTGAGCGTAGGATCAAAAACTGCATTTGATTCAACTCCATTGAGGACTGGGAAACAAACACCAGCTCGCCTTACAAGAAACATACTCTGCTTTTGAGAAAAGAGCACTCTTCTACTCTACTGTGTTTCCTATAGGGCCAGAACAGTGAGCTTGCTCAGAACAAAAGAACTGTGCTTCCTACAAACACGGGCCATATCTATCTAGTTCAACTCTGCTTAGGAAACTGACGAGAACCGTAGCTCCTCTTCAGTCCAATACACTGTACTTGCTGGGAACAGACGCGAGTGCTTTTTGCACTGTGTACAGCAATGGGAGCACAATAGTGACTCTTCTTACCAGAAAACAACTCTGGTTCTTAGGGCCAGAAACTGCATGTGATTCAACTCCACTTAGGACTGGGAAACAAACGCTAGCTTGCCTTACAAGAAACGAGCTCTGCTTTTGAGAAAAGGGCACACATCTACTCTACTAAGTTTCCTATGGGTTCCGAACAGTGAGCTTGCTCAGAGCAAAGAACTGTGCTTCCTACACACACGTGCCAAAACTAGTTCAATTCTGCTTAGGAAACTGACAAGAACAGTAGATCCCCTTCAGTCCAATACACTGTACTTGCTGGGAACATACGCCAGTGCTATTTGCACTGTGTATGACAATGAGAGCACAATAGTGACTCTTCTTACCACAAAACTACTCTTGCTCCTAGGACCAGAAACTGCATGGGATTCAACTCCATTTAGGACTGGGAAACAAATGCTAGCTTGCCTTACAAGAAACACACTCTGCTTTTGAGAAAAGAGCACTCTTCTACTCTACTGTGTTTCCTATAGGGCCAGAACAGTGAGCTTGCTCAGAACAAAAGAAATGTGCTTCATACACACACGGGCCATATCTAGTTCAACTCTACTTAGGAACCTGACAAGAACAATAGACCCTCTTCAGTCCAATATACTGTACATGCTGGGAACAAATGCCAGTGCTATTTGCCCTGTGTATGAGAATGGTAGTGCAATAGTGACTCTTCTTACCAGAAAATACTCTTGCTTGTAGGACTAGAAACTGCATGTGATTCAAATCCATTTAGGACTGGGAAGCAAACGTTAGCTCGCCTTGCAAGAAACACACTCTGCTTTTGAGAAAAGAGCACTCTTTTACTCTACTGTGTCTCCTATAGGGCCAGAACAGTGAGCTTGCTCAGAACAAAAGATCTGTGCTTCCTAGACACACGGGCCATATGTAGTTCAACTCTGCTTAGGAAACTGACAAGAACAGTAGCTCCTCTTCAGTCCAATACACTGTACTTGCTGGGAACAGACGCGAGTGCTATTTGCACTGTGTACAGTAATAGGAGCACAATAGTGACATTTCTTACCAGAAAACAACTTTTGCTCTTAGTACCAGAAACTGTATGTGATTCAACTCCACTTAGGACTGAGAAAAAAACGCTAGCTCGCCTTAAAAGAAACACCCTTGCTTTTGAGAATAGGGAAAACTTCTACTCTGCTGTGTTTCCTATGGGGTCCGAACAGTGAGCTTGCTCAGAACAAAAGAACTGTGCTACCTACACACACGGGACATATCTAGTTCAACTCTGCTTCGGAAACTGACAAGAACAGTAGCTCCTTTTCAGTCCAATACACTGTACTTGTTGGGAACAGACGCGAGTGCTATTTGCACTGTGTATGTCAATGGGAGCGCAATAGTGACTTTCCTTACCAGAAAACAACTCTTGTTCATAGGGCCAAAAACTGCATTTGATTCAACTCCATTTAGGACTGGGAAACAAACGCTAGCTCGCCTTACAATAAACACACTCTGCTTTTGAGAAAAGAGCACTCATCTACTCTACTGTGTTTCCTATAGGGCCAGTACAGTGAGCTTACTCAGAACAAAAGAACTGTGCTTCCCACACAAACGGGCATATCCAGTTCAATTCTGCTTAGGAAACTGACAAGAAGAGTAGCTCCTCTTCAGTCCAATACACTATACTTGCTGGGAACAGATGCGAGTGCTCTTTGCACTGTGTTTGGCAATGGGAGCGCAATAGTGACTTTCCTTACCAGAAAACAACTCTTGCGTGTAGGACCAAAAACTGTATGTGATTCAACTCCATTTAGGACTGGGAAACAAACGCTAGCTCGCCTTATAAGAAACACACTCTGCTTTTGAGAAAAGAGCACTCTTCTACTCTACTGTGTTTCCTATAGGGCCAGAACAGTGAGATTGCTCAGAAGAAAAGAACTGTGCTTCCTACACACATGGACCATATCTAGTTCAACTCTGCTTAGGAAACTGACAAGTACAGTAGCTCCTCTGCAGTCCAATACACTGTACTTGCTGGGAACATACGCGAGTGCTATTTGCACTGTGTACAGCAATGGGAGCGCAATAGTGACTCTTCTTACCAGAAAACAACTCTTGCTCATAGGACCAGAAACTGCATGTCATTCAAATTCATTTAGGACTGGGAAACAAAAGCTAGCTCGCCTTACAAGAAATACACTCTACTTTTGAGAAAAGAGCACTCTTCTTCTCTACTATGTGTCCTATGGGGTCCGAACTGTGAGCTTGGTCAGAACAAAAGAACTGTGCTCCTATGCACACGGGCCATATCTAGTTCAACTCTGCTTAGGAAACTGACAAGAACAGTAGCTCCTCTTCAGTCCAATACACTGTACTTGCTGGGAACAGACGCGAGTGCTATTTGCACTGTGTATGTCAACAGGAGCACAATAGTGACTTTCCTTACCAGAAAACAACTCTTGCTCGTAGGACCAAAAACTGCATGTGATTCAACTCCATTTAGGACTGGGAAACAAACACCAGCTCGCCTTACAAGAAACACACTCTGCTTTTTAGAAAAGAGCACTCTTCTGCTCTACTGTGTTTCCTATAGGGCCATTACAGTGAGCTTGCTCAGAACAAAAGAACTGTGCTTCCTACACAAATGGCCATATCCAGTTCAATTCTGCTTAGGAAACTGACAAGAACAGTAGCTCCTCTTCAGTCCAATACACTGTACTTGCTGGGAACAGACGCCAGTGCTATTTGCACTGTGTTTGGCAATGGGAGCGCAATAGTGAATTTCCTTACCAGAAAACAACTCTTGCACGTAGGACCCAAAACTGCATGTGATTCAACTCCATTGAGGACTGGGAAACAAACACCAGCTCGCCTTACAAGAAACACACTCTGCTTTTTAGAAAAGAGCACTCTTCTACTCTACTGTGTTTCCTACAAGGCCAGAACAGTGAGCATGCTCAGAACCAAAGAACTGTGCTTCCTGCACACACGGGCCATATATAGTTCAACTCTGCTTAGGAAACTGACAAGAACAGTAGCTCCTCTTCAGTCCAATACACTATACATGCTGGGAATAGACGCGAGTGCTATTTGCACTGTGTACGGCATTGGGAGCACAATAGTGACTCTTTTTACCAGAAAACAACTCTTGCTCATAGGACCAGAAACTGCATGTGATTCAACTCCATTTAGGACTGGGAAACAAATGCTAGCTTGCCTTACAAGAAACACACTAGGCTTTTGAGAAAAGAGCACTCTTCTACTCTACTGTGTTTCCTATAGGGCCAGAACAGTGAGCTTGCTCAGAACAACAGAAATGTGCTTCATACACTCACGGGCCATATCTAATTCAACTCTGCTTAGGAACCTGACAAGAACAATAGATCCTCTTCAGTCCAATATACTGTACATGCTGGGAACAAATGCCAGTGCTATTTGCCCTGTGTATGACAATGGTAGCGCAATAGTGACTCTTCTTACCAGAAAATACTCTTGCTTGTAGGACCAGAAACTGCATGTGATTCAAATCCATTTAGGACTGGGAAACAAACGTTAGCTCGCCTTGCAAGAAACACACTATGCTTTTGAGAAAAGAGTACTCTTCTACTCTACTGTGTTTCCTACAGGGCCAGAACAGTGAGCTTGCTCAGAACAAAAGAACTGTGCTTCCTACGCACACGGGCCATATCTAGTTCAACTCTGCATCGAAAACTGACAAGAACAGTATATCCTCTTCAGTCCAATACACTGTACATGCTGGGAACAGACGCCAGTGCTATTTGCCCTATGTATGACAATGGGAGCGCAATAGTGACTCTTCTTACCAGAAAACAACTCTTGCTTATAGGATCAAAAACTGCATGTGATTCAACTCCATTTAGGACTGGGAGAGAAACGCTAGCTTGCCTTACAAGAAACACACTCTGCTTTTGAGAAAAAAGCACTCTTCTACTCTACTGTGTTTCCTATAGGGCCAGTACAGTGAGCTTGCTCAGAACAAATGAACTGTGCTTCCTATACACACGGCATTTCTAGTTCAACTCTGCTTAGGAAACTGACAAGAACAGTAGCTCCTCTTTAGTCCAATACACTGTACTTGATTGGAACAGACGCAAGTGCTATTTGTACTGTGTATGGCATTGGGAGCGCAATAGTTACTCTTCTTACCAAAAAATACCTCTACTCGTAGGACCAGAAACTGCATGTGATTCAAATTCATTTAGGACTGGGAAACAAAAGCTAACTCGCCTTACAAGAAATACACTCTACTTTTGAGAAAAGAGCACTCTTCTTCTCTACTATGTGTCCTATGCGGTCCGAACAGTGAGCTTGCTCAGAACAAAAGAACTGTGCTTCCTACGCACACGGGCCATATCTAGTTCAACTCTACTTAGGAAACTGACAAGAACAGTAGCTCCTGTTCAGTCCAATACACTGTACTTGCTGGGAACAGACGCGAGTGCTATTTGCACTGTGTATGTCAACGGGAGCACAATAGTGACTTTCCTTACCAGAAAACAACTCTTGCTCATAGGACCGAAAACTGCATGTGATTCAACTCCATTTAGGACTGGGAAACAAACGCTAGCTCGCCTTACAAGAAACACACTCTGCTTTTGAGAAAAGAGCACTCTTCTACTCTACTGTGTTTCCTATGGGTTCCGAAAGGTGAGCTTGCTCAGAACAAAAGAACTGTGCTTCCTACACACACGGACCATATGTAATTCAACTCTACTAAGGAAACTGACAAGAACAGTAGCTCCTATTCAGTCCAATACACTGTACTTGCTGGGAACAGACGCGAGTGCAATTTGCACTGTGTATGGCAATAGGAGCACAATAGTGTCTCTTCTTATCAGAAAACAACTCTTGCTCATAGTACCAGAAACTGCATGGGATTCAACTCCATTTCTGTATGGGAAACAAACACTAGCTTGCCATACAAGAAACACACTCTGATTTTGAGAAAAGAGCACTCTTCTACTCTACTGTGTTTCCTATGGGGTCCGAATAGTGAGCTTGCTCAGAACAAAAGAACTGTGCTTCCTACACACAGGGGCCATATCTAGTTCAATTCTGCTTAGGAAACTGACAAGAACAGTAGCTATGCTTCAGTCCAATACACTGTACTTGCTGGGAACAGACATGAGTGCTATTTGCACTGTGTATGTAAATGGGAGCGCACTAGTTACTTTCCTTACCAGAAAACAAATCTTGGTCGTAGGACCAAAAACTGCATGTGATTCAACTCCATTTAGGATTGGGAAACAAACACTATCTCTCCTTACAAAAAACACACTCTGCTTTTGAGAAAAGAGCACTCTTCCACTCTACTGTGTTTTCTAGGGGGTCTGAAGGGTGAGCTTGCTCAGAACAAAAGAACTGTGCTTCCTACACACACGGGCCATATCTAGTTCATCTCTGCTTAGGAAACTGACAAGAACAGTAGCTCCTCTTCAGTCCAATACACTGTACTTCCTGGGAACAGACGCGAGTGCTATTTGCACTGTGTTTGGAAATGGGAGCGCAATAGTGACTTTCCTTACCAGAAAACAACTCTTGCTCGTAGGACCAGAAACTTCATGGGATTCAACTCCATTTCTGACTGGGAAACAAACGCTACCTCGCCTTACAAGAAACACACTCTGCTTTGGAGAAAAGAGCACTCTTCTACTCTACTGTGTTTCCTATGGGGTCCGAACAGTGAGCTTGCTCAGAACAAAAGAACTCTGCTTTCTACACACACGGGCCATATCTAGTTCAATTCTGCTTAGGAAACTGAAATAGAACAGTAGATCCTCTTCAGTCCAATACACTGTATATGCTGGGAACAGACGCCAGGGCTATTTGACCTCTATATGACAATGGGAGCACAATAGTGACTCTTCTTACCAGAAAACAACTCTTGCTCGTAGGACCAGAAACGGTATGTGATTCAACTCCATTTAGGACTGGGAAACAAACACTAGCTCTCCTTACAAGAAACACACTCTTCTTTTGAGAAAAGAGCACTCTTCTACTCTACTGTGTATCGTATGGGGTCGGAACAGTGAGCTTGCTCAGAACAAACGAACTGTGCTTCCTACACACAGGGGGCCATATCTAGTTCAACTCTGCTTTGGAAATTGACAAGAACAGCAGCTCCTCTTCAGTCCAATACACTTTACTTGCTGGGAACAGACGTGAGTGCTATTTGCACTGTGTATGGCAATGGGAGTACAATAGTGACTTTCTTTACCAGAAAACAACTCTTGCTCGTAGTACCAAAAACAGGATGTGATTCAACTCCATTTAGGACTGGGAAACAAATGCTAGCTTGCCTTACAAGAAACACACTCTGCTTTTGAGAAAAGAGCACTCTTCTCCTCTACTGTGTTTTTTATTGGGTCCGAAGAGTGAGCTTGCTCAGAACAAAAGAACTGTGCTTCCTACACACACGGGCCATATCTAGGTCAACTCTGCTTAGGAAACTGACAAGAACGGTAGCTCCTCTTCAGTCCCATACACTGTACTAGCTAGGAACAGACGCGAGTGCTATTTGCACTGTGTATGGCAATAGGAGCGCAATACTGACTCTTCTTATCAGAAAACACCTCTTGCTCATAGGTCCAGAAACTGCATGGGATTCAACTCCATTTCTGACTGGGAAACAAACACTAGCTCGCCTTATAAGAAACACACTCTGCTTTTGCGAAAAGAGCACTCTTCTACTCTAATGTCTTTTCTATGGGTTCCGAACAGTGACCTTGCTCAGAACAAAAGAACTGTGCTTCCTACACACAGGGGCCATATCTAGTTCAACTCTGCTTAGGAAACTGACAAGAACAGTAGCTCCACTTCAGTCCAATGCACTGTACTTGCTGGGAACAGACGCCAGTGCTATTTGCCCTGTGTATGACAATGGGAGCACAACAGTGACTCTTCTTACCAGAAAACAACTCTTGCTCGTAGAAACAGAAACTGCATGGGTTTCAACTCCATTTCTGACTGGAAAATAAACACTAGCTCGCGTTACAAGAAACACACTCTCCTTTTGAGAAAAGAGCACTCTTCTACTCTACTGTGTTTCCTATGGGGTCCGAACAGTGAGCTTGCTTAGAACAAAAGAATGTGCTTCCTACAAATATGGCCATATCTAGTTCAATTCTGCTTAGGAAACTTAAAAGAACAGTAGCTCCTCTTCAGTCCAATACACTGTACATGCTGGGAACAGATGCCAGAGCTATTTGCCCTGTGTATGACAATGGGAGCGCAATAGTGACTCTTCTTACCAGAAAAAAACTCTTGCTTTTAGGACAAGAATCTGCATGTGATTCAACTCCATTTAAGACTGGGAAACAAACCCTAGCTCGCCTAACAAGAAACACCCTCTGCTTTTGAGAAAAGAGCACTCTTCTACTCTACTGTGTTTCCTATGGGGTCTGAACAGTGAGCTTGCTTAGAACAAAAGAACTGTGCTTCCTACACACACGGGCCATATCTAGTTCAACTCTGCTTAGGAAACTGACAAGAACGGTAGCTCCTCTTCAGTCCAATACACTGTACTAGCTGGGAACAGACGCGAGTGCTATTTGCCCTGTGTATGGCAATAGGAGCACAATAGTGACTCTTCTTATCAGAAAACAACTCTTACTCATAGGACAAGAAACTGCATGGGATTCAACGCCATTTCTGACTGGGAAAGAAACACTAGCTCGCCTTACAAGAAACACACTCTGCTTTTGAGAAAAGAGCACTCTTCTACTCTACTGTTTTTCCTATGGGGTCCGAATAGTGAGCTTGCTCAGAACAAAGAACAGTGCTTCCTATACACAGGGGCCATATCTAGTTCAACTCTGCTTCGGAAACTGACAAGAACAGTAGCTCCTATTCAGTCCAATACACTGTACTTGCTGGGAACAGATGCGAGTGCTATTTACACTGTATATGGTAATGGGAGCGCAACAGTGACTTTATTACCAGAAAACAACTCTTGCTCGTAGGACCAAAAACTGCATGTGATTCAACTCCATTTAGGACTGGGAAACAAACACTAGCTCGCCTTACAAGAAACACACTCTGCTTTTTTGAAAAGAGCAGTCTTCTACTCTACTGTGTTTCCTATGGGTTCTGAACATTGAGCTTCCTCAGAACAAAAGAACTGTGCTTCCTACACACACGGGCCATATCTAGTTCAACTCTGCTTAGGAAACTGACAAGAACAGTAGCTCCTCTTCAGTCCAATACACTGTACTTGCTGGGAACAGACGCGAGTGCTATTGGCACTGTGTATGGCAATGGGAGCACAATAGTGACTTTCCTTACCAGAAAACAACTCTTGCTCCTAGGACCAGAAACTGCATGTGATTCACCTCCATTTAGGACTGGGAAACAAATGCTAGCTCGCCTTACAAGAAACACACTCTGCTTTTGAGAAAAGAGCACTCTTCCACTCTACTGTGTTTCCTTTGGGGTCCGAACAGTGAGCTTGCTCAGAACAAAAGAACTGTGCTTCCTACACACACGGTCCATATGTAGTTCAACTCTGCTTAGGAAACTGACAAGAACAGTAGCTCCTATTCCGTCCAATACACTGTACTTGCTGGGAACAGACGCGAGTGCTATTTGCACTGTGTATGTAAATGGGAGCGCAATAGTGACTTTCCTTACCAGAAAACACCTCTTGCTCATAGGACCAGAAACTGCATGGGATTCAACTCCATTTCTGACTGGGAAACAAACACTAGCTAGCCTTACAAGAAACACACTCTGCTTTTGAGAAAAGATCACTCTTCTACTCTACTGTGTTTCCTATAGGGCCAAACAGTGAGCTTGCTCAGAAAAAAAGAACTGTGCTTCATACAAATACTGCCATATCTAGTTCATTTCTGCTTAGCAAACTGACAAGAACAGTAGATCCTGTTCAGTCCAATACACTGTACATGCTGGGAACAGATGCCAGAGCTATTTGCCCTGTGTATGACAATGGGAGCGCAATAGTGACTCTTCTTACCAGAAAACAACTCTTGCTCGTAGGACAAGAATCTGCATGTGATTCAACTCCATTTAGCACTGGGAAACAAACGCTAGCTCGCCTAACAAGAAACACACTCTGCTTTTGAGAAAAGAGCACTCTTCTACTCTACTGTGTTTCCTATGGGGTCCGAACAGTGAGCTTGCTCAGAACAAAAGAACTGTGCTTCCTACACACACGGGCCATATCTAGTTCAACTCTGCTTCGGAAACTGACAAGAACAGTAGCTCCGCTTCAGTCCAATACACTGTACTTCCTGGGAACAGACGCGAGTGCTATTTGCACTGTGTGTGGAAATGGAAGCGCAATAGTGACTTTCCTTACCAGAAAACACCTCTTGCTCGTAGGACCAGAAACTGCATGGGATTCAACTCCATTTCTGACTGGAAAACAAACACTAGCTCACCTTACAAGAAACACACTCTGCTTTTGAGAAAAGAGCACTCTTCTACTCTACTGTGTTTCCTATGGGGTCCGAACAGTGAGCTTGCTCAGAACAAAAGCAATGTGCTTCCTACACACACGGGCCATATCTAGTTCAACTCTGCTTAGGAATCTGACAAGAACGGTAGCTCCTCTTCAGTCCAATACACTGTACTAGCTGGGAACAGACGGGAGTCCTATTTGTACTGTGTATGGCAATAGGAGCGCAATAGTGACTCTTCTTATCAGAAAACACCTCTTGCTCGTAGGAACAGAAACTGCATGGGATTCAACTCCATTTCTGACTGGGGAACAAACACTAGCTCGTCTTACAAGAAACACACTCTGCTTTTGAGAAAATAGCACTCTTCTATTCTTCTGTGTTTCTATATGGTCCGAACAGTGAGCTTGCTCAGAACAAAAGAACTGTGCTCCCTACACACTGGGGCCATATCTAGTTCAACTCTGCTTAGGAAACTGACAAGAACAGTAGCTCCGCTTCAGTCCAATTCACTGTACTTCCTTGGAACAGATGCGATTGCTATTTGCACTGTGTATGGAAATGGGAGCGCAATAGTGACTTTCCTTACCAGAAAAAAACTCTTGCTCATAGGACCAAAAACTGCATGTGATTCAACTCCATTTAGGACTGGGAAACAAATGCTAGCTCGCATTACAAGAAACACACTCTGCTTTTGAGAAAAGAGCACTCTTCTACTCTACTGTGTTTCCTATAGGGCCAGAACAGTGAGTTTGGTCAGAACAAAAGAACTGTGCTTCCTACAAATACGGCTATATCTAGTACAATTCTGCTTAGGAAACTGACAAGAACAGTAGATCCTCTGCAGTCCAATACACTGTATATGCTGGGAACAGACGCCAGTGCTATTTGCCCTGTGTATGACAATGGGAGCACAATAGTGACTCTTCTTACCAGAAAACAACTCTTGCTTGTAGGACAAGAAACTGCATGTGAATCAACTCCATTTAGGACTGGGAAACAAACGCTAGCTCTCCTTACAAGAAACACACTCTGCTTTTGAGAAAAGAGCACTCTTCTACTCTACTGTGTTTCCTATGGGGTCCGAACATTGAGCTTGCTCAGAACAAAAGAACTGTGCTTCCTACACACACGGGCCATATCTAGTTCAACTCTGTTTAGGAAACTGACAAGAATAGTAGCTCCGCTTCAGTCCAATACACTGTACTTGCTGAAAACAGACGCGAGTGCTCTTTGCACTGTGTATGGCAATGGGAGTGCTATAGTGACTTTTCTTACCAGAAAACAACTCTTGCTCGTAGGACCAAAAAGTGCATGTGATTCAACTCCATTTAGGACTGGGAAACAAACGCTAGCTCGCCTTACAAGAAACACACTCTGCTTTTCAGAAAAGAGCACTCTTCAACTCTACTGTGTTTCCTATAGGGCCAGAACAGTGAGTTTGCTCAGAACAAAAGAACTGTGCTTCCTACAAATAAGGCCATATCTAGTTCTATTCTGCTTAGGAAACTGACAAGAACAGTAGCTCCTCTTCAGTTCAATACACTGTACTTGCTGGGAACAGACGCCAGTGCTATTTGCACTGTATATGGCAATGGGAGCGCAATAGTGACTTTGCTTACGAGAAAATAACTCTTGCTCGTAGGACCAAAAACTGCATGTGATTCAACTCCATTTTGGACTGGGAAACAAACGCTAGCTTGCCTTACAAGAAACACACTCTGCTTTTGAGAAAAGAGCACTCTTCTACTCTAATGTGTTTTCTATGGGGTCCGAACAGTGAGCTTGCTCAGAAAAAAGAACTGGGCTTCCTACACACAGGGGCCATATCTTGTTCAACTCTGCTTAGGAAACTGACAAGAACAGTAGATCCCCTTCAGTCCAATACTCTGTACTTGCTGGGAACAGATGCGAGTGCTATTTGCACTGTGTATGGAAATGAGAGCACAATAGTGACTTTCCTTACCAGAAAACAACTCTTGCTCATAGGACCAAAAACTGCATGTGATTCAACTCCATTTAGGACTGGGAAACAAACGCTAGCTCGCCTTACAGGAAACACACTCTGCTTTTGAGAAAAGAGCACTCTTCTACTCTACTGTGTTTCCTATAGGGCCAAAAGAGTGAGCTTGCTCAGAACAAAAGAACTGTGCTCCATACAAATACGGCCATATCTAGTTCAATTCTGCTTAGGAAACTGAAAAGAACAGTAGATCCCCTTCAGTCCAATACTCTGTACTTGCTGGGAACAGATGCGAGTGCTATTTGCACTGTGTATGGAAATGAGAGCGCAATAGTGACTTTCCTTACCAGAAAACAACTCTTGCTTGTAGGACCAAAAACTGCATGTGATTCAACTCCATTTAGGACTGGGAAACAAACGCTAGCTCGCCTTACAAGAATCACACTCTGCTTTTGAGAAAAGAGCACTCTTCTACTCTACTGTGTTTCCTATAGGGCCAAAACAGTGAGCTTGCTCAGAACAAAAGAACTGTGCTTCATACAAATACAACCATATCTAGTTCAATTTTTCTTAGGAAACTGAAAAGAACAGTAGATCCTCTTCAGTCCAATACACTGTACATGCTGGGAACATACGCCAGTGCTATTTGCCCTGTGTATGACAATGGGAGCACAATAGTGACTCTTCTTACCAGAAATCAACTCTTGCTTGTAGGACAATAAACTGCATGTGTTTCAACTACATTTAGGACTGGGAAACAAATGCTAGCTCGCCTTACAAGAAACACACTCTGCTTTTGAGAAAAGAGCACTCTTCTACTCGACTGTTTTTCCTATGGTGCCGAAAAGTGAGCTTGCTCAGAAAAAAAGAACTGTTCTTTCTACACACAGGGGCCATATCTAGTTCAACTCTGCTTAGGAAACTGACAAGAACAGTAGCTCTGCTTCAGTCCAATACACTGTACTTGCTGGGAACAGATGCGAGTGCTATTTGCACTGTGTATGGAAATGAGAGCGCAATAGTGACTTTCCTTACCAGAAAACAACTCTTGCTCGTAGGACCAAAAACTGCATGTGATTCAATTCCATTTAGGACTGGGAAACAAATGCTAGCTCGCCTTACAAGAAACAAACTCTGCTTTTGAGAAAAGAGCCCTCTTCTACTCTACTGTGTTTCCTATAGGGCCAAAACAGTGAGCTTGCTCAGAACAAAAGAACTGTGCTTCATACAAATACGGCCATATCTAGTTCAATTCTGCTTAGCAAACTGAAAAGAACAGTAGATCCTCTTCAGTCCAATACACTGTACATGCTGGAAACAGACGCCAGTGCTATTTGCCCTGTGTATGACAATGAGAGCACAATAGTGACTCTTCTTACCAGAAAACAACTCTTGCTCGTAGGACAATAAACTGCATGTGTTTCAACTCCATTTAGGACTGGGAAACAAACGCTAGCTCGCCTTACAAGAAACACACTCTGCTTTTGAGAAAAGAGCACTCTTCTACTCGACTGTTTTTCCTATGGTGTCCGAACAGTGAGCTTGCTCAGAAAAAAAGAACTGTTCTTTCTACACACAGGGGCCATATCTAGTTCAACTCTGCTTAGGAAACTGACAAGAACAGTAGCTCCGCTTCAGTCCAATACACTGTACATGCTGGGAACAGATGCGAGTGCTATTTGCACTGTGTATGGAAATGGGAGCACAATAGTGACTTTCCTTACCAGAAAACAACTCTTGCTGGTAGGACCAGAAACTGCATGGGATTCAACTCCATTTAGGACAGGGAAACAAACGCTAGCTCGGCTTACAAGAAACACACTCTGCTTTTGAGAAAAGAGCACTCTTCTACTCTACTGTGTATCCTATGGGGCCCAAACAGTGAGCTTGCTCAGAACAAAAGAACTGTGCTTCCTACACACAGGGGCCATATCTGGTTCAACTCTGCTTAGCAAACTGACAAGAACAGTAGCTCCGCTTCAGTCCAATACACTGTACTTCCTGGGCACAGATGCGAGTGCTATTTGCACTGTGTATGGAAATGGGAGCGCAATAGTGACTTTCCTTACCAGAAAACAACTCTTGCTCGTAGTACCAAAAACTGCATGTGATTCAACTCCTTTTAGGACTGGGAAACAAACGCTAGCTCTCCTTACAAGAAACACACTCTGCTTTTGAGAAAAGAGCACTCTTCTACTCTACTGTGTTTCCTATAGGGCCAAAACAGTGAGCTTGCTCAGAACAAAAGAACTGTGCTTCCTACAAATACGGCCATATCTAGTTCAATTCTGCTTAAGAAACTGACAAGAACAGTAGATCCTCTTCAGTCCAATACACTGTACATGCTGGGAACAGACGCCAGTGCTATTTGCCCTGTGTCTGACAATTTGAGTGCAATAGTGACTTTCCTTACCAGAAAACAACTCTTGCTCGTAGGACCAAAAACAGGGTGTGATTCAACTCCATTTAGTACTGGGAAACAAACGCTAGCTCGCCTTACAAGAAACACACTCTACTTTTGAGAAAAGAGCACTCTTCTACTCTACTGTGTTTCCTATGGTGTCCGAACAGTGAGCTTGCTCAGAACAAAAGAACTGTGCTTCCTACACACACGGGCCATATCTAGTTCAACTCTGCTTAGGAAAATGACAAGAACGGTAGCTCCTCTTCAATCCAATACACTGTACTAGCTGGGAACAGACGCGAGTCCTATTTGTACTGTGTATAGTAATAGGAGCGCAATAGTGACTCCTCTTATCAGAAAACACCTCTTCCTCATAGGAACAAAAACTGCATGGGATTCAACTCCATTTCTGACTGGGGAACAAACACTAGCTCGCCTTACAAGAAACACACTCTGATTTTGAGAAAAGAGCACTCTTCTACTCTACTGTGTATCCTATGGGGCCCAAACAGTGAGCTTTCTCAGAACAAAAGAACTGTGCTTCCTTCACACAGGGGCCATATCTGGTTCAACTCTGCTTAGCAAACTGACAAGAACAGTAGCTCCGCTTCAGTCCAATACACTGTACTTCCTGGGCACAGATGCGAGTGCTATTTGCACTGTGTATGGAAATGGGAGCGCAATAGTGACTTTCCTTACCAGAAAACAACTCTTGCTCGTAGTACCAAAAACTGCATGTGATTCAACTCCTTTTAGGACTGGGAAACAAACGCTAGCTCTCCTTACAAGAAACACACTCTGCTTTTGAGAAAAGAGCACTCTTCTACTCTACTGTGTTTCCTATAAGGCCAGAACAGTGAGTTTGCTCAGAACAAAATTACTGTGCTTCCTACAAATACGGCCATATCTAGTTCAATTCTGCTTAGGAAACTGACAAGAACAGTAGATCCTCTTCAGTCCAATACACTGTACATGCTGGGAACAGACGCCAGTGCTATTTGCCCTGTGTATGACAATGGGAGCATAACAGTGACTCTTTTTACCAGAAAACAACTCTTGCTCGTAGGACAAGAAACTGCATGTTATTCAACTCCATTTAGGACTGGGAAACAAACGCTAGCTCGCCTTACAAGAAACACACTCTGCTTTGAGAAAAGAGCAGTCTTCTACTCTACTGTGTTTCCTATGGGGTCCGAACAGTGAGATTGCTCAGAACAAAAGAACTGGGCTTCCTACACACATTGGCCATATCTAGTTCAACTCTGCTTAGGAAACTCTCAAGAACAGTAGCGCCTCTTCAGTCCAATACACTGTACTTGCTGCGAACAGACGCGAGTGCTATTTGCACTGTGTATGGCAAAGGGAGCGCAATAGTGACTTTCCTTACCAGAAAACAACTCTTGCTCGTAGGACCAAAAACTGCATGTGATTCAACTCCATTTAGGACTGGGAAACAAACGCTAGCTCGCCTTACAAGAAACACACTCTGCTTTTGAGAAAAGAGCAGTCTTCTATTCTACTGTGGTTCATATGGGGTCCGAACATTGAGCTTGCTCAGAACAAAAGAACTGTGTTTCCTACACAGAGGGGCCATATCTAGTTCAGCTCTGCTTAGGAAACTGACAAGAACAGTAGCTCTGCTTCAGTGCAATACACTGTACTTGCTGGGAACAGACGCCAGTGCTATTTGCCCTGTGTATGACAATGGGAGCGTAATAGTGCCTCTTCTTACCAGAAAACAACTCTTGCTCGTAGGACCAGAAACTGCATGGGATTCAACTCCTATTCTGACTGGGAAACAAACACTAGTTCGCATTACAAGAAACACACTCTCCTTTTGAGAAAGAGCACTCTTCTACTCTACTGTGTTTCCTATAGGGCCAGAACAGTGAGTTTGCTCAGAACAAAAGAACAAAAGGCCGTATTCCTACAATACGGCCATATCTAGTTCAATTCTGCTTAGGAAACTGACAAGAACAGTAGATCCTCTTCAGTCCAATACACTGTACATGCTGGGAACAGACGCCAGTTCTATTTGCCCTGTGTATGACAATGGGAGCGCAATAGTGACTCTTCTTACCAGAAAACAACTCTTGCTATTAGGACAAGAAACTGCATGTGATTCAACTCCATTTAGGACTGGGAAACAAACGCTAGCTCGCCTTACAAGAAACACACTCTGCTTTTGTGAAAAGAGCACTCTTCTACTCTACTGTGTTTTCTAAGGGTTCCGAAAAGTGAGCTTGCTCAGAACAAAAGAACTGTGCTTAATACACACAGGGGCCATATCTAGTTCAACTCTGCTTAGGAAACTGACAAGAACAGTAGCTCCTCTTCAGTCCAATACACTGTACTTGCTAGGAACAGACGCGAGTGCTATTTGCACTGTGTATGGCAAAGGGAGCACAATAGTGACTTTCCTTACCAGAAAACAACTCTTGTTCGTAGGACCAAAAACTGCATGTGATTCAACTCCATTTAGGACTGGGAAACAAACGCTAGCTCGCCTTACAAGAAACACACTCCGCATTTGAGAAAAGAGCAGTCTTCTATTCTACTGTGGTTCATATGGGGTCCGAACAGTGAGCTTGCTCAGAACAAAAGAACTGTGCTTCCTACACACAGGGGCCATATCTAGTTCAACTCTGCTTAGCAAACTGACAAGAACAGTAGCTCCTCTTCAGTCCAATACACTGTACTTGCTGGGAACAGACACGAGTGCTATTTGAACTGTGTATGGCAATGGGAGTGCAATAGTGACTTTCCATACCAGAAAACAACTCTTGCTCGTAGGACCAAAAACTGCATGTGATTCAACTCCATTTAGGACTGGGAAACAAACACTAGCTCGCCTTAAAAGAAACACACTCTGCTTTTGAGAAAAGAGCACTCTTCTACTCTAATGTGTTTTCTAAGGGGTCTGAACATTGAGCTTGCTCAGAACAAAAGAACTGTGCTTCCTACACACACGGGCCATATCTAGTTCAGCTCTGCTTAGGAAACTGACAAGAACAGTAGCTCTGCTTCAGTCCAATACACTGTACTTGCTGGGAACAGACGCCAGTGCTATTTGCCCTGTGTATGACAATGGGAGCGTAATAGTTACTCTTCTTACCAGAAAACAACTCTTGCTCGTAGGACCAGAAACTGCATGGGATTCAACTCCATTTCTGACTGGGAAACAAACACTAGTTCGCCTTACAAGAAACACACTCTCCTTTTGAGAAAAGAGCACTCTTCTACTCTACTGTGTTTCCTATAGGGCCAGAACAGTGAGTTTGCTCAGAACAAAAGAACTGTGCTTCCGACAATACGGCCATATCTAGTTCAATTCTGCTTAGGAAACTGACAAGAACAGTAGATCCTCTTCAGTCCAATACACTGTACATGCTGGGAACAGACGCCAGTTCTATTTGCCCTGTGTATGACAATGGGAGCGCAATAGTGACTCTTCTTACCAGAAAACAACTCTTGCTCATAGGACAAGAAACTGCATGTGATTCAATTCCATTTAGGACTGGGAAACAAACGCTAGCTCGCCTTACAAGAAACACACTCTGCTTTTGAGAAAAGAACACTCTTCTACTCTACTGTGTTTCCTAAGGGTTCTGAAAAGTGAGCTTGCTCAGAACAAAAGAACTGTGCTTCCTACACAGAGGGGTCATATCTAGTTCAACTCTGCTTAGGAAACTGACAAGAACAGTAGCTCCTCTTCAGTGCAATACACTGTACTTGCTAGGAACAGACGCGAGTGCTATTTGCACTGTGTATGGCAAAGGGAGCACAATAGTGACTTTCCTTACCAGAAAACAACTCTTGTTCGTAGGACCAAAAACTGCATGTGATTCAACTCCATGTAGGACTGGGAAACAAACGCTAGCTCGCCTTACAAGAAACACACTCTGCTTTTGAGAAAAGAGCAGTCTTCAATTCTACTGTGGTTCATATGGGGTCCGAACATTGAGCTTGCTCAGAATAAAAGAACTGTGCTTCCTGCACACACGGGCCATATCTAGTTCAACTCTGCTTAGGAAACTGACAAGAACAGTAGCTCCTCTTCAGTCCAATACACTGTACTTGCTTTGAACAGACGCGAGTGCTATTTGCACTGTGTATGGCATTGGGAGCACAATAGTGACTTTCCTTACCAGAAAACAACTGTTGCTCGTAGGACCAAAAACTTCATGTGATTCAACTCCATTTAGGACTGGGAAACAAACAATAGCTCGCCTTACAAGAAACACACTCTGCTTTTGAGAAAAGAGCACTCTTCTACTCTACTGTGTTTCCTATAGGACCAGAACAGTGAGCTTGCTCAGAACAAAAGAACTGTGCTTCATACAAATACTGCCATAACTAGTTCAATTCTGCTAAGGAAACTGAAAAGAACAGTAGATCCTCTTCAGTCCAATACACTGTACATGCTGGGAACAGACGCCAGTGCTATTTGCCCTGTGTATGACAGTGGGAGCGCAATAGTGACTCTTCTTACCAGAAAACAACTCTTGCACGTAGGACAATAAACTGCATGTGTTTCAACTCCATTTAGGACTGGGAAACAAACGCTAGCTCGCCTTACAAGAAACACACTCTGCTTTTGAGAAAAGAGCTCTCTTCTACTCTTCTGTGTTTCCTATGTGGTCCGAACAGTGAGCTTGCTCAGAACAAAAGAACTGTGCTTCCTACACACAGGGGCCATATCTAGTTCAACTCTGCTTAGGAAACTGACAAGAACAGTAGCTCCTCTTAAGTCCAATACACTGTACTTGCTGGAAGAGACGCCAGTGCTATTTGTACTGTTTATGGCAATGGGAGCGCAATAGTGTACTTTGCTTACGAGAAAACATCTCTTCCTCTTAGGACCAAAAACTGCATGTGATTCAACTCATTTTGGGACTGGGAAACAAACTCTAGCTCGCCTTACAAGAAACACACTCTGCTTTTGAGAAAAGAGCAGTCTTCTATTCTACTGTGGTTCATATGGGGTCCGAACACTGAGCTTGCTCAGAACAAAAGAACTGTGCTTCCTACACACACGGGCCATATCTAGTTCAACTCTGCTTAGGAACCTGACAAGAACAGTAGCTCCTCTTCAGTCCAATACACTGTACTTGCTGGGAACAGACACGAGTGCTATTTAAACTGTGTTTGGCAATGGGAGTGCAATAGTGACTTTCCTTACCAGAAAACAACTCTTGCTCGTAGGACCAAAAACTGTATGTGATTCAACTCCTTTTAGGACTGGGAAACAAACACTAGCTCGCCTTACAAGAAACACACTCTGCTTTTGAGAAAAGAGC
Organism: Peromyscus eremicus; assembly: GCF_949786415.1. Taxonomy (NCBI): domain Eukaryota; kingdom Metazoa; phylum Chordata; class Mammalia; order Rodentia; family Cricetidae; genus Peromyscus; species Peromyscus eremicus. Next base: position 114,770 of record NW_026734617.1, read on the forward strand.
ACTCTTCTACTCTAATGTGTTTTCTATGGGGTCCGAACATTGAGCTTGCTCAGAACAAAAGAACTGTGCTTCCTACACACAGGGGCCATATCTAGTTCAGCTCTGCTTAGGAAACTGACAAGAACAGTAGCTCCGCTTCAGTACAATACACTGTACTTGCTGGAAACAGACGCCAGTGCTATTTGCCCTGTGTATGACAATGGGAGCGTAATAGTGACTCTTCTTACCAGAAAACAACTCTTGCTCGTAGGACCAGAAACTGCATGGGATTCAACTCCATTTCTGACTGGGAAACAAACACTAGTTTGCATTACAAGAAACACACTCTCCTTTTGAGAAAAGAGCACTCTTCTACTCTACTGTGTTTCCTATAGGGCCAGAACAGTGAGTTTGCTCAGAACAAAAGAACTGTGCTTCCTACAAATACGGCCATATCTAGTTCAATTCTGCTTAGGAAACTGACAAGAACAGTAGATTCTCTTCAGTCCAATACACTGTACATGCTGGGAACAGACGCCAGTTCTATTTGCCCTGTGTATGACAATGGGAGCGCAATAGTGACTCTTCTTACCAGAAAACAACTCTTGCTCATAGGACAAGAAACTGCATGTGATTCAACTCCATTTAGGACTCGGAAACAAACGCTAGCTCGCCTTACAAGAAACACACTCTGCTTTTGAGAAAAGAGCACTCATCTACTCTACTGTGTTTCCTAAGGGGTCCGAAAAGTGAACTTGCTCAGAACAAAAGAACTGTGCTTCCTACACACAGGGGCCATATCTAGTTCAACTCTGCTTAGGAAACTTACAAGAACAGTAGATCCTCTTCAGTCCAATACACTGTACATGCTGGGAACAGATGCCAGTGCGATTTGCCCTGTGGATGACAATGGGAGCGCAATAGTGACTCTTCTTACCAGAAAACAACTCTTGCTCGTAGGACCAGACCCTGCATGTGATTCAACTCCATTTAGGATTGGGAAACAAATGCTAGCTTGCCTTACAAGAAACATACTCTGCTTTTGAGAAAAGAGCACTCTTCTAATCTACTGTGTTTCCTATGGGGTCCCTAAATTGAGCTTGCTCAGAACAAAAGAACTGTGCTTCCTACACACACGGGCCATATCTAGTTCAACTCTGCTTAGGAAACTCACAAGAACAGTACCTCCTCTTCAGTCCAATACACTATACTTGCTGGGAACAGACGCGAGTGCTATTTGCACTGTGTATGGCATTGGGAGCGCAATAGTGACTTTCCTTACCAGAAAACAACTGTTGCTCGTAGGACCAAAAACTGCATGTGATTCAACTCCATTTAGGTATGGGAAACAAAAACTAGCTCGCCGTACAAGAAACATACTCTGCTTTTGAGAAAAGAGCACTCTTCTACTCTACTGTGTTTCCTAGGGGGTCCGAACAGTGAGCTTGCTCAGAACAAAAGAACAGTGCTTCCTACACACAGGGTCCATATCTAGTTCAACTCTGCTTAGAAAACTGACAAGAACAGTAGCTCCGCTTCAGTCCAATACACTGTACATGCTGGGAACAGACGCCAGTGCTATTTGTACTGTGTATGACAATGGGAGCGCAATAGTGACTCTTCTTATCAGAAAACAACTCTTGCTGGTAGGACGAGAAACTGCATGGGATTCAACTCCATTTAGGACTGGGAAACAAACGATAGCTCGACTTACAAGAAACACACTCTGGATTGCGAAAGGAGCACTCTTCTACTCTAATGTGTTTCCTATAGGGCCAGAACAGTGAGCATTCTCAGAACAAAAGAACTGTGCTTCCTACACACACGGTCCATATCTAGTTAAACTCTGCTTAGGAAACTGACAAGAACAGTAGATCCTCTTCAGTCCAATACACTGTACATGCTGGGAACAGATGCCAGTGCTATTTGCCCTGTGTATGACAATGTGAGCGCAATAGTCACTCTTCTTACCAGAAAACTACTCTTGCTCATAGGACCAGATACTGCATGTGATTCAACTCCATTTAGGATTGGGAAACAAACACTAGCTCGCCTTACAAGAAACACACTCTGCTTTTGAGAAAAGAGCACTCTTCTACTCTACTGTGTTTCCTATGGGGTGCGAACAGTGAGCTTGCTCAGAACCAAAGAACTGTTCTTCCTACACACAGGGGCCATATCTAGTTCAACTCTGCTTAGGAAACTGACAAGAACAGTAGCTCCTCTTCAGTCCAATACACTGTACTTGCTGGGAACAGACGGGAGTGCTATTTGCACTGTGTATGGCATTGGGAGCGCAATAGTGACTTTCCTTACCAGAAAACAACTCTTGCTTGTAGGACCAAAAACTGCATGTGATTCAACTCCTTTTAGGAATGGGAAACAAACGCTAGCTCGCCTTATACGAAACACACTCTGCTTTTGAGAAAAGATCACTCTTCTACTCTACTGTGTTTCCTATAGGGCCAGAACAGTGAGTTTGCTCAGAACAAAAGAACTGTGCTTCATACAAATACGGCCATATCTAGTTCAATTATGCTTAGGAAACTGAAAAGAACAGTAGATCCTCTTCAGTCCAATACACTGTACTTGCTGGGAACAGACGGGAGTGCTATTTGCACTGTGTATGGCATTGGGAGCGCAATAGTGACTTTCCTTACCAGAAAACAACTCTTGTTCATAGTACCAAAAACAGGATGTGATTCAACTCCATTTAGTACTGGGAAACAAACGCTAGCTTGCCTTACAAGAAATACACTCTGCTTTTGAGAAAAGAGCACTCTTCTACTCTACTGTGTTTCCTATGGGGTCCGAACAGTGAGCTTGCTCAGAACAAAAGAACTGTGCTTCCTACACACACGGGCCATATCTAGTTCAACTCTGCTTAGGAAACTGACAAGAACAGTAGCTCCTCTTCAGTCCAATACACTGTACTTGCTGGGAAGAGACGCGAGTGCTATTTGCACTGTGTCTGACAATGGGAGCACAATAGTGACTTTCCTTACCAGAAAAAAACTCTTGCTGGTAGGACCAAAAACAGGATGTGATTCTACTCCATTTAGTACTGGTAAACAAACGCTAGCTTGCCTTACAAGAAACACACTCTGCTTTTGAGAAAACAGCACTCTTCTACTCTACTGTGTTTCCTAAGGGGTCCGAACATTGAGCTTGCTCAGAACAAAAGAACAGTGCTTCCTACACACAGGGGCCATATCTAGTTCAATTCTGCTTAGGAAACTGACAAGAACGGTAGCTCCTCTTCAGTCCAATACACTGTACTAGCTGGGAAGAGATGCGAGTGCTATTTGTACTGTGTATGGCAATAGGAGCGCAATAGTGATTCTTCTTATCAGAAAACAACTCTTGCTGGTAGGACCAGAAACTGCATGGGATTCAACTCCATTTAGGACTGGGAAACAAACGATAGCTCGACTTACAAGAAACACATTCTGGATTGCGAAAGGAGCACTCTTCTACTCTAATGTGTTTCCTATAGGGCCAGAACAGTGAGCATTCTCAGAACAAAAGAACTGTGCTTCCTACACACCCGGTCCATATCTAGTTAAACTCTGCTTAGGAAACTGACAAGAACAGTAGATCCTATTCAGTCCAATACACTGTACATACTGGGAACAGATGCCAGTGCTATTTGCCCTGTGTATGACAATGCAAGCGCAATAGTCACTCTTCTAACCAGAAAACAACTCTTGCTCGTAGGACCAGATACTGCATGTGATTCAACTCCATTTAGGATTGGGAAACAAACGCTAGCTCGCCTTACAAGAAACATACTCTGCTTTTGAGAAAAGAGCACTCTTCTACTCTACTGTGTTTCCTATGGGGTGCGAACAGTGAGCTTGCTCAGAACAAAAGAACTGTGCTTCCTACACACAGGGGCCATATCTAGTTCAACTCTGCTTAGGAAACTGACAAGAACAGTAGCTCCGCTTCAGTCCAATACACTCTACTTGCTGGGAATAGACGCCAGTGCTATTTGCACTGTGTATGGAAATGCGAGCGCAATAATGACTTTCCTTACCAGAAAACAACTCTTGCTCATAGGACCAAAAACTGCATGTGATTCAACTCCATTTAGGACTGGGAAACAAACGCTAGCTCGCCTTACAAGAAACACACTCTGCTTTTGAGAAAAGAGCACTCTTCTACTCTACTGTTTTACCTATAGGGCCAGAACAGTGAGTTTGCTCAGAACAAAAGAACTGTGATTCCTACAAATACGGCCATATCTAGTTCAATTCTGCTTAGGAAACTGACAAGAACAGTAGATCCTCTTCAGTCCAATACACTGTACATGCTGGGAACAGACGCCAGTGCTATTTGCCCTGTGTATGACAATGGGAGCACAATAGTGACTCTTCTTACCAGAAAACAACTCTTGCTCGTAGGACAAGAAACTGCATGTGATTATACTCCATTTAGGACTGGGAAACAAACGCTAGCTCGCCTTACAAGAAACACACTCTGCTTTGAGAAAAGAGCACTCTTCTACTCTACTGTGTATCCTATGGGGTCCGAACAGTGAGCTTGCTCAGAACAAAAGAACTGTGCTTCCTACACACACGGGCCATATCTAGTTCAACTCTGCTTAGGAAACTGACAAGAACAGTAGCTCCGCTTCAGTCCAATACACTGTACTTGCTGGGAACAGACGCAAGTGCTATTTGCCCTGTGTATGACAATGGGAGCACAATAGTGACTCTTCTTACCAGAAAACAACTCTTGCTCGTAGGACAAGAAAATGCATGTGATTATACTCCATTTAGGACTGGGAAACAAACGCTAGCTCGCCTTACAAGAAACACACTCTGCTTTGAGAAAAGAGCACTCTTCTACTCTACTGTGTATCCTATGGGGTCCGAACAGTGAGCTTGCTCAGAACAAAAGAACTGTGTTTCCTCCACACACGGGCCATATCTAGTTCAACTCTGCTTAGGATACTGACAAGAACAGTAGCTCCACTTCAGTCCAATACACTGTACATGCAGGGAACAGACGCCAGTGCTATTTGTCCTCTGTATGACAATGGGAGCGCAATAGTGACTCTTCTTATCAGAAAACACCTCTTGCTCATAGGACCAGAAACTGCATGGGATTCAACTCCATTTCTGACTGGGAAACAAACACTAGCTCGCCTTACAAGAAACACACTCTGCTTTTGAGAAAAGAGCACTCTTCTACTCTACTGTATTTCCTATGTGGTCCTAACAGTGAGCTAGCTCAGAACAAAAGAACTGTGCTTCCTACACACAGGGGCCATATCTAGTTCAACTCTGCTTAGGAAACTGACAAGAACAGTAGCTCCGCTTCAGTCCAATACACTGTACTTGCTGGGAACAGACGCGAGTGCTATTTGCTCTGTGTATGGCAATGGGAGCGCAGTAGTGGCTTTCCTTACCAGAAAACAACTCTTGCTCGTAGGACCAAAAACTGCATGTGATTCAAATCCATTTAGGACTGGGAAACAAACGGTAGCTTGCCTTACAAGAAAGACACTCTGCTTTTGAGAAAAGAGCAGTCTTCGACTCTACTGTGGTTCCTATGGGGTCCGAACATTGAGCTTGCTCAGAACAAAAGAACTGTGCTTCCTACACACACGGGCCATATCTAGTTCAACTCTGCTTAGGAAACTGACAAGAACAGTAGCTCCGCTTCAGTCCAATACACTGTACTTGCTGGGAACAGACGCGAGTGCTATTTGCACTGTGTATGGCAATGGGAGCGCAATAGTGACTTTCCTTACCAGAAAACAACTCTTGCTGGTAGGACCAGAAACTGCATGTGATTCAACTCCATTTAGGACTGGAAAACAAACACTAGCTCGCCTTACAAGAAACACACTCTGGTTTTGAGAAAAGAGCACTCTTCTACTCTACTGTGTTTCCTATAGGGCCACAACAGTGAGTTTGCTCAGAACAAAAACACTGTGCTTCCTACAAATACGGCCATATCTAGATCAACTCTGCTTAGAAAACTGACAAGAACAGTAGCTCCGCTTCAGTCCAATACACTGTACGTGCTGGGAACAGACGCCAGTGCTATTTGCCCTGTGTATGACAATGGGAGCGCAATAGTGACTCTTCTTACCAGAAAACAACTCTTGCTCTTAGGACCAAAAACAGGATGTGATTCAACTCCACTTAGGACTGGGAAACAAACGCTAGCTTGCCTTATATGAAACACACTCTGCTTTTGAGAAAAGAACACTCTTCTACTCTACTGTGTTTCCTATGGGGTCCGAACAGTGAGCTTGCTCAGAACAAAAGAACTGTGCTTCCTACACACACGGGCCATATCTAGTTCAACTCTGCTTAGGAAACTGACAAGAACAGTAGCTCCTCTTCAGTCCAATCTACTGTACAAGCTGGGAACAGACGCGAGTGCTATTTGCACTGTGTATGGCAATAGGATCACAATAGTGACTTTTCTTATCAGAAAACACCTCTTGCTCGTAGGACCAGAAACTGCATGGGATTCAACTCCATTTTTGACTGGGAAACAAACACTAGCTTGCCTTATAAGAAACACACTCTGCTTTTGAGAAAAGAGCACTCTTCTACTCTAATGTGTTTTCTATGGGGTTTGAACAGTGAGCTTGCTCAGAACAAAAGATCTGTGCTTCCTACAGACAGGGGCCATATCTAGTTCAACTCTGCTTAGGAAACTGACAAGAAGAGTAGCTCTGCTTCAGTCCAATACACTGTACTTGCTGGTAACAGACGCCAGTGCTATTTGCCCTGTGTATGACAATGGGAGCTCGATAGTGACTCTTCTTACCAGAAAACAACTCTTGCTCGTAGGACAAGAAACTGCATGTGATTCAACTCCATTTAGGACTGGGAAACAAATGCTAGCTCGCCTTAAAGAAACACACTCAGTTTTTGAGAAAAGAGCACTCTTCTACTCTACTGTGTTTCCTATGAGGTCCGAACAGTGAGCTTGCTCAGAACAAAAGAACTGTGCTTCCTAACACAGGGGCCATATCTAGTTCAACTCTACTTAGTAAACTGACAAGAACAGTAGCTCCGCTTCAGTCCAATACACTGTAATTGCTGGGAACAGATGCCAGTGCTATTTGCCCTGTTTATGACAATGGGAGTGCAATAGTGACTCTTCTTATCGGAAAACACCTCTTGCTCACAGGACCAGAAACTGCATGGGATTCAACTCCATTTCTGACTGGGAAACAAACACTAGTTCGCCTTACAAGAAACACACTCTGCTTTTGAGAAAAGAGCACTCTTCTACTCTTCTGTGTTTCCAATGTGGTCTGAACAGTGAGCTTGCTCAGAACAAAAGAACTGTGCTTCCATCACACAGGGGCCATATCTAGTTCAACTCTGCTTAGGAAACTGACAAGAACAGTAGCTCCGCTTCAATCCAATACACTGTACTTCCTGGGAACAGATGCGAGTGCTTTTTGCACTGTGTATGGAAATGGGAGCGCAATAGTGACTTTCCTTACCAGAAAACAAATCTTGCTCATAGGACCAAAAACAGGATGTGATTGAACTCCATTTAGGACTGGGAAACAAACGCTAGCTTGCCTTACAAGAAAAACACTCTGCTTTTGAGAAAAGAGCACTCTTCTACTCTACTGTGTTTCCTATGGGGTCCGAACAGTGAGCTTGCTCAGAACAAAAGAACTGTGCTTCCTCCACACACGGGCCATATCTAGTTCAATTCTGCTTAGGAAACTGACAAGAACAGTAGATCCTCTTCAGTCCAATACACTGCACATGCTGGGAACAGACGCCAGTGCTATTTGCCCTGTGTATGACAATGGGAGCACAATAGTGACTCTTCTTACCAGAAAACAACTCTTGCTCGTAGGACAAGAAACTGCATGTGATTCAACTCCATTTAGGACTGGAAAACAAACGCTAGCTCGCCTTACAAGAAACACACTCTGCTTTTGAGAAAAGAGCACTCTTCTACTCTACTGTGTATCCTATGGGGACCGAACAGTGAGCTTGCTCAGAACAACAGAACTGTGCTTCCTCCACACACGGGCCATATCTAGTTCAACTCTGCTTAGGAAACTGACAAGAACAGTAGATCCTCTTCAGTCCAATACACTGTACTTGCTGGGAACAGATGCGAGTGCCATTTGGACTGCGTATGGCAATGGGAGCGCAATAGTGACTTTCCTTACCAGAAAGCAATTCTGGTTGGTAGGACCAGAAACTGCATTTGATTCAACTCCTTTAGGACTGGGAAACAAACGCTTGCTCGCTTTACAAGAAACACACTCTGCTTTAGAGAAAAGAGCACTCTTCTACTCTACTGTTTTTCCTATAGGGCCAGAACAGTGAGTTTGCTCAGAACAAAAGCACTGTGCTTCCTACAAATACGGCCATATCTAGTTCAATTATGCTTAGGAAACTTACAAGAACAGTAGTTCCTCTTCAGTCCAATACACTGTACATGCTGGGAACTGACGCCAGTGCTATTTGCCCTGTGTATGACAATGGGAGCGCAATAGTGACTCTTGTGACCAGAAAACAACTCTTGCTCTTAGTACCAAAAACAGGATGTGATTCAACTCCACTTAGGACTGGGAAACAAACGCTAGCTTGCCTTACATGAAACACACTCTGCTGTTGAGAAAAGAGCACTCTTCTACTCTACTGTGTTTCATATGGGTTCCGAACAGTGAGCTTGCTCAGAACAGAAGAACTGTGCTTCCTCCACACACGGGCCATATCTAGTTCAACTCTGCTTAGGAAACTGACAAGAACGGTAGCTCCTCTTCAGTCCAATACACTGTACTAGCTGGGAACAGACGCGAGTGCTATTTGCACTGTGTATGGCAATAGGAGCGCAATAGTGACTTTTCTTATCGGAAAACACCTCTTGCTCATAGGACCAGAAACTGCATGGGATTCAACTCCATTTCTGACTGGAAACAAACACTAGTTCGCCTTACAGGAAACACACTCTGCTTTTGAGAAAAGAGCACTCTTCTACTCTTCTGTGTTTCCTATGTGGTCCGAACAGTGAGCTTGCTCAGAACAAAAGAACTGTGCTTCCTACACACAGGGGCCATATCTAGTTCAACTGTGCTTAGGAAACTGACAAGAACAGTAGCTCCGCTTCAGTCAAATACACTCTACTTGCTGGGAACAGTAGCGAGTGGTATTTGCACTGTGTATGGAAATGGGAGCAAAATAGTGACTTTCCTTAACAGAAAACAAATCTTGCTCATAGGACCAAAAACTGCATGTGATTCAACTCCATTTAGGACTGGGATACAAACGCTAGCTCGCCTTTCAAGAAACACACTCTGCTTTTGAGAAAAGAGCACTCTTCTACTCTACTGTGTTTCCTATAGGGCCAGAACAGTGAGTTTGCTCAGAACAAAAGAACTGTGCTTCCAACAAATACGGCCATATCTAGTTCAATTCTGCTTAGGAAACTGACAAGAACAGTAGATCCTCTTCAGTCCAATACACTGTACATGCTGGGAACAGACGCCAGTGCTATTTGCCCTGTGTATGACAATGGGAGCGCAATAGTGACTCTTCTTACCAGAAAACAACTCTTGCTCGTAGGACAAGAAAGTGCATGTGATTCAACTCCTTTTATGACTGGGAAACAAACGCTAGCTCGCCTTACAAGAAACACACTCTGCTTTTGAGAAAAGAGCACTCTTCTACTCTACTGTATTTCCTATGGGGTCCGAACAGTGAGCTTGCTCAGAACAAAAGAACTGTGCTTCCTACACACAGGGGCCATATATAGGTCAACTCTGCTTAGGAAACTGACAAGAACAGTAGCTCCACTTCAGTCCAATACACTGTATTTGGTGGGAACAGACGCGAATGCTATTTGCACTGTGTATGGCAATGGGAGCGCAATAGTGACTCTTCTTACCAGAAAACAACTCTTGCTCGTAGGAACAAATACTGCATTTGATTCACCGCCATTTAGTACTGGGAAACAAACGCTAGCTAGCCTTACAAGAAACACACTCTGCTTTTGAGAAAAGAGCACTCTTCTACTCTACTGTGTTTCCTATAGGGCCAGAACTTTGAGCTTGCTCAGAACAAAAGAACTGTGCTTCCTACACACACGGGCCATATCTAGTTCAATTCTGGTTAGGAAACTGAAAAGAACAGTAGCCTCTCTTCAGTCCAATACACTGTACTTGCTGGGAACAGACGCGAGTGCTATTTGCACTGTGTATGGCAAAAGGAACGCAAAATGGACTCTTCTTACCAGAAAACAACTCTTGCTCGTAGGACCAGAAACTGCATGTGTATTTCAACTCCATTTAGGAGTGGGAAATAAACGCTAGCTCACCTTTGAAGAAACACACTCTGCTTTTGAGAAAAGAGCACTTTTCTACTCTACTGTATTTACTATAGGGCCGGAACAGTGAGCTTGCTCAGAACAAAAGTACTGGGCTTCCTACACACACAGGCCATATCTAGTTCAACTCTGCTCAGGAAACTGACAGGAACAGTAGCTTCTCTTCAGTCCAATACACTGTACTTGCTGGGAAGAGACGCGAGTGCTATTTAAACTGTGTACAGCAATGGGAGCACAGTAGTGACTCTTCTTACCAGAAAACATCTCTTGTTCTTAGGACCAGAAATTGCATATGATTCAACTCCACTTAGGACTGGGAAAAAAACGCTAGCTCGCCTTACAAGAAACACACTCTGCTTTTGAGAAAAGAGCACTCTTCTACTCTGCTGTGTTTCCTATAGGGCCAGAACTTTGAGCTTGCTCAGAACAAAAGAACAGTGCTTCCTACACACACGGGCCATATCTAGTTCAATTCTGGTTAGGAAACTGAAAAGAACAGTAGCCTCTCTTCAGTCCAATACACTGTACTTGCTGGGAACAGACGCGAGTGCTATTTGCACTGTGTATGGCAAAGGGAGCGCAATAGTGACTTTCCTTACCAGAAAACAACTCTTGCTCGTAGGACCAAAAACTGCATGTGATTCAACTCCATTTCTGACTGGGAAACAAACGCTAGCTTGCCTTACAAGAAACACACTCTGCTTTTGAGAAAAGAGCAGTCTTCTATTCTGCTGTGGTTCATATGGGGTCCGAACATTGAGCTTGCTCAGAACAAAAGAACTGTGCTTCCTACACACACTGGCCATATCTAGTTCAACTCTGCTTAGGAAACTGACAAGAACAGTAGCTCCTCTTCAGTCGAATACACTGTACTTGCTGGGAACAGACACGAGTGCTATTTGCACTGTGTATGGCAATGGGAGTGCAATAGTGACTTTCCTTACCAGAAATCAACTCTTGCTCGTAGGACCAAAAACTGGAAGTGATTCAACTCCATTTAGGACTGGGAAACAAATGCTAGCTCGCCTTACAAGAAACACACTCTGCTTTTGAGAAAAGAGCACTCTTCTGCTCTACTGTGTTTCCTCTGGGGTTCGAACAGTGAGCTTGCTCAGAGCAAAAGAACTGTGCTTCCTACGCACATGGGCCATATCTAGTTCAACTCTCCTTAGGAAACTGACAAGAACAGTAGCTCCTCTTTAGTCCAATACATTGTACTTGTTGGGAACAGACGCGAGTGCTATTTGTACAGTGTATGGCAATGGGAGCGCAATACTGACTCTTCTTACCAGAAAACAACTCTTGCTCGTAGGACCAAATACTGCATTTGATTCACCTCCATTTAGTACTGGGAAACAAACGCTAGCTAGCGTTACAAGAAACACACTCTGCTTTTGAAAAAAGAGCACTCTTCTACTCTACTGTGTTTCCTATAGGGCCAGAACTTTGAGCTTGCTCAGAACAAAAGAACTGTGCTTCCTACACACGGGCCATATCTAGTTCAATTCTGGTTAGGAAACTGAAAAGAACAGTAGCCTCTCTTCAGTCCAATACACTGTACTTGCTGGGAACAGACACGAGTGCTATTAGCACTGTGAATGTCAAATGGAACGCAAAATGGACTCTTCTTACCAGAAAACAACTCTTGCTCGTAGGACCAGAAACTGCATGTGTATTACAACTCCATTTAGGAGTGGGAAACAAACGCTAGCTTGCCTTACAAGAAACACACTCTGCTTTTGAGAAAAGAGCACTCTTCTACTCTACTGTGTTTCCTATGGGGTCCGAACAGTGAGCTTGCTCAGAACAAAAGAACTGTGCTTCCTACACACACTGGCCATATCTAGTTCAACTCTGCCTAGGAAACTGACAAGAACAGTAGCTCCTCTTCAGTCCAATAAACTGTACTTTCGGGAAGAGACGCGAGAGCTATTTGCACTGTGTATGGCAAAGGGAGCGCAATAGTGACTTTCCTTACCAGAAAACAACTCTTGCTCGTAGGACCAAAAACTTAATGTGATTCAACTCCATTTCTGACTGGGAAACAAACGCTAGCTCGCCTTACAAGAAACACACTCTGCTTTTGAGAAAAGAGCAGTCTTCTATTCTGCTGTAGTTCATATGGGGTCCGAACATTGAGCTTGCTCAGAACAAAAGAACTGTGCTTCCTACACACACTGGCCATATCTAGTTCAACTCTGCTTAGGAAACTGACAAGAACAGTAGTTCCTCTTCAGTCGAATACACTGTACTTGCTGGGAACAGACGCCAGTGCTATTTGCACTGTGTATGGCAATGGGAGTGCAATAGTGACTTTCCTTACCAGAAATCAAATCTTGCTTGTAGGACCAAAAACTGGATGTGATTCAACTCCATTTAGGACTGGGAAACAAATGCTAGCTCGCCTTACAAGAAACACACTCTGCTTTTGAGAAAAGAGCACTCTTCTACTCTACTGTGTTTCCTATTGTGTCCGAACATTGAGCTTGCTCAGAACAAAAGAACTGTGCTTCCTACACACAGGGGCCATATCCAGGTCAACTCTGCTTGGGAAACTGACAAGAACAGTAACTCCGCTTCAGTCCAATACACTGTATTTGCTGGGAACAGACGGGAGTGCTATTTGCACTGTGTATGGGAATGGGAGCGCAATAGTGACTTTCCTTACCAGAAAACAACTCTTGCTGGTAGGACCAGAAACTGCATGTGATTCAACTCCATTTAGTACTGAGAAACAAACGCTAGCTCGCCTTACAAGAAACACACTCTGCTTTTGAGAAAAGAGCACTCTTCTGCTCTACTGTGTTTCCTCTGGGGTTCGAACAGTGAGCTTGCTCAGAACTAAAGAACTGTGCTTACTACACACATGGGCCATATCTAGTTCAACTCTCCTTAGGAAACTGACAAGAACAGTAGCTCCTCTTTAGTCCAATACACTGTACTTGTTGGGAACAGACGCGAGTGCTATTTGTACTGGGTAAGGCAATGGGAGCGCAATAGTGACTCTTCTTACCAGAAAACAACTCTAGCTCGTAGGACCAAATACTGCATTTGATTCACCTCCATTTAGTACTGGGAAACAAACGCTAGCTAGCCTTACAAGAAACACACTCTGCTTTTGAGAAAAGAGCACTCTTCTACTCTACTGTGTTTCCTATAGGGCCAGAACTTTGAGCTTGCTCAGAACAAAAGAACAGTGCTTCCTACACACACGGGCCATATCTAGTTCAATTCTGGTTAGGAAACTGAAAAGAACAGTAGCCTCTCTTCGGTCCAATACACTGTACTTGCTGGGAACAGACGCGAGTGCTATTTGCACTGTGTGTGGCAAAGGGAGCGCAATAGTGACTTTCCTTACCAGAAAACAACTCTTGCTCGTAGGACCAAAAACTGCATGTGATTCAACTCCATTTCTGACTGGGAAACAAACGCTAGCTTGCCTTACAAGAAACACACTCTGCTTTTGAGAAAAGAGCAGTCTTCTATTCTACTGTGGTTCATATGGGGTCCGAACATTGAGCTTGCTCAGAACAAAAGAACTGTGCTTCCTACACACACTGGCCATATCTAGTTCAACTCTGCTTAGGAAACTGACAAGAACAGTAGCTCCTCTTCAGTTCAATACACTGTACTTGCTGGGAACAGACGCGAGGGCTATTTGCACTGTGTACGGCAATGGGAGCACAATAGTGACTCTTCTTACCAGAAAACAACTCTTGCTCTTAGGAACAGAAACTGCATTTGATTCAATCCACTTAGGACTGGGAAACAAATGCTAGCTCGCCTTACAAGAAACACGCTCTGCTTTTGAGAATAGGGCACACATCTTCTCTACTGTGTTTCCTATGGGGTCCAAACAGTGAGCTTGCTCAGAACAAAAGAATTTTGCTTAATACACACACGGGTCATATCTAGTTCAACTCTGCTTAAGAAACTGACAAGAACAGTAGCTCCTCTTCAGTCCAATACACTGTACTTGCTGGGAACAGACGCGAGTGCTATTTGCACTGTGTATGGCAATGGGAGAGCAATAGTGACTTTCCTTACCAGAAAAAAACTCTTGCTCGTAGGACCAAAAACTCGATGTGATTCAACTCCATTTAGGACTGTAAATCAAACGCTAGCTCGCCTTACAAGAAACACACTCTGCTTTTGAGAAAAGAGCACTCTTCTACTCTACTGTGTTTCCTATGGGGTCTGAACAGTGAGCTTGCTCAGAACAAAAGAACTGTGCTTCCTACACACAGGGGCCATATCTAGTTCAACTCTGCTTAGGAAACTGACAAGAACAGTAGCTCCTCTTCAGTCCAATGCACTGTATTTGCTGGCAACAGACGCGAGTGCTATTTGCACTGTGTACAGCAATGGGAGCACAATAGTGACTCTTCTTACCAGAAAACAACTCTTGCTCGTATGACCAGAAACTGCATGGGATTCAACTCCATTTAGGACTGGGAAACAAACGCTAGGTCGCATTACAAGAAACACACTCTGCTTTTGAGAAAAGAGCACTCTTCTACTCTACTGTGTTTCCTGTGGAGTCCGAACAGAGAGCTTTCTCAGAACAAAAGAACTGTGCTTCCTACATCCGGGCCATATCTAGTTCAACTCTGCTTAGGAAACTGACAAGAGAAGTAGCTCCTCTTCAGTCCAATACACTGTACTTGCTGGGAACAGATGCGAGTGTTATTTGCACTGTGTATGGCAATGGCAGCGCAATAGTGTCTTTCTTTACTTGAAAGCAACTCTTGCGTGTAAGACCAAAAACTGCATGTGATTCAAGTCCATTTAGGTTTGGGAAACAAACGCTAGCTTGCCTCACAAGAAACAAAATCTGCTTTTGAGGAAAGAGAACTATTCTACTCTACTGTGTTTCCTATGGGGTCCGAACAGTGAGCTTGCTAAGAACAAAAGAACTGTGCTTCCTACACACACGGGCCATATCTAGTTCAACTCTCCTTAGGAAACTGACAAGAACAGTAGCTCCTCTTCAGTCCAATACACTCTACTTGCTGGGAACAGACGCGAGTGCTATTTGCACAGTGTATGGCAAAGGGAGCGCAATAGTGACTTTCCTTACCAGAAAACAACTCTTGCTGGTAGGACCAAAAACTGCATGTGATTCAACTCCATTTCTGACTGGGGAACAAACGCTAGCTCGTCTTACAAGAAACACACTCTGCTTTTGAGAAAAGAGCACTCTTCTACTCTACTGTGGTTCATATGGGGTCCGAACATTGAGCTTGCTCAGAACAAAAGAACTGTGCTTCCTACACACACTGGCCATATCTAGTTCAACTCTGCTTACGAAACTGACAAGAACAGTAGCTCCTCTTCAGTCCAATACACTGTACTTGCTGGGAACAGACACGAGTGCTATTTGCACTGTGTAGGGCAATGGGAGTGCAATAGTGACTTTCCTTACCAGAAATAAACTCTTGCTCGTAGGACCAAAAACTGGATGTGATTCAACTCCATTTAGGACTGGGAAACAAACACTAGCTCGCCTTACAAGAAACACACTCTGCTTTTGAGAAAAGAGCACTCTTCTACTCTACTGTGTTTCCTTGGGGTCCGGACATTGAGCTTGCTCAGAACAAAAGAACTGTGCTTCCTACACACAGGGGCCATATCTAGGTCAACCATGCTTAGGAAACTGACAGGAACAGTAGCTCCGCTTCAGTCCAATACACTGTATTGGCTGGGAACAGACGCGAGTGCTATTTGCACTGTGTATGGCAATGGGAGCGCAATAGTGACTTTCCTTACCAGAAAACAACTCTTGCTGGTAGGACCAGAAACTGCATGTGATTCAACTCCATTTAGTACTGGGAAACAAACGCTAGCTCGCCTTACAAGAAACACACTCTGCTTTTGAGAAAAGAGCACTCTTCTGCTCTAGTGTGTTTCCTATGGGATCCGAACAGTGAGCTTGCTCAGAACAAAAGAACTGTGCTTTCTACACACACGGGCCATGTCTAGTTCAACTCTCATTAGGAAACTGACAAGAACAGTAGCTCCTCTTTAGTCCAATACACTGTACATGTTGGGAACAGACGCGAGTGCTATTTGTACTGTGTATGGCATTGGGAGCGCAATAGTGACTCTTCTTACCAGAAAACAACTCTTGCTCGTAGGACCAAATACTGCATTTGATTCACCTCCATTTAGTACTGGGAAACAAACGCTAGCTAGCCTTACAAGAAACACACTCTGCTTTTGAGAAAAGAGCACTCTTCTACTCTACTGTGTTTCCTATAGGGCCAGAACTTTGAGCTTGCTCAGAACAAAAGAACAGTGCTTCCTACACACACGGGCCATATCTAGTTCAATTCTGGTTAGGAAACTGAAAAGAACAGTAGCCTCTCTTCGGTCCAATACACTGTACTTGCTGGGAACAGACGCGAGTGCTATTTGCACTGTGTGTGGCAAAGGGAGCGCAATAGTGACTTTCCTTACCAGAAAACAACTCTTGCTCGTAGGACCAAAAACTGCATGTGATTCAACTCCATTTCTGACTGGGAAACAAACGCTAGCTTGCCTTACAAGAAACACACTCTGCTTTTGAGAAAAGAGCAGTCTTCTATTCTACTGTGGTTCATATGGGGTCCGAACATTGAGCTTGCTCAGAACAAAAGAACTGTGCTTCCTACACACACTGGCCATATCTAGTTCAACTCTGCTTAGGAAACTGACAAGAACAGTAGCTCCTCTTCAGTTCAATACACTGTACTTGCTGGGAACAGACGCGAGGGCTATTTGCACTGTGTACGGCAATGGGAGCACAATAGTGACTCTTCTTACCAGAAAACAACTCTTGCTCTTAGGAACAGAAACTGCATTTGATTCAATCCACTTAGGACTGGGAAACAAATGCTAGCTCGCCTTACAAGAAACACGCTCTGCTTTTGAGAATAGGGCACACATCTTCTCTACTGTGTTTCCTATGGGGTCCAAACAGTGAGCTTGCTCAGAACAAAAGAATTTTGCTTAATACACACACGGGTCATATCTAGTTCAACTCTGCTTAAGAAACTGACAAGAACAGTAGCTCCTCTTCAGTCCAATACACTGTACTTGCTGGGAACAGACGCGAGTGCTATTTGCACTGTGTATGGCAATGGGAGAGCAATAGTGACTTTCCTTACCAGAAAAAAACTCTTGCTCGTAGGACCAAAAACTCGATGTGATTCAACTCCATTTAGGACTGTAAATCAAACGCTAGCTCGCCTTACAAGAAACAAACTCTGCTTTGAGAAAAGAGCACTCTTCTACTCTACTGTGTTTCCTATGGGGTCTGAACAGTGAGCTTGCTCAGAACAAAAGAACTGTGCTTCCTACACACAGGGGCCATATCTAGTTCAACTCTGCTTAGGAAACTGACAAGAACAGTAGCTCCTCTTCAGTCCAATGCACTGTATTTGCTGGCAACAGACGCGAGTGCTATTTGCACTGTGTACAGCAATGGGAGCACAATAGTGACTCTTCTTACCAGAAAACAACTCTTGCTCGTAGGACCAGAAACTGCATGGGATTCAACTCCATTTAGGACTGGGAAACAAACGCTAGGTCGCATTACAAGAAACACACTCTGCTTTTGAGAAAAGAGCACTCTTCTACTCTACTGTGTTTCCTGTGGAGTCCGAACAGAGAGCTTTCTCAGAACAAAAGAACTGTGCTTCCTACATCCGGGCCATATCTAGTTCAACTCTGCTTAGGAAACTGACAAGAGAAGTAGCTCCTCTTCAGTCCAATACACTGTACTTGCTGGGAACAGATGCGAGTGTTATTTGCACTGTGTATGGCAATGGCAGCGCAATAGTGTCTTTCTTTACTTGAAAGCAACTCTTGCGTGTAAGACCAAAAACTGCATGTGATTCAAGTCCATTTAGGTTTGGGAAACAAACGCTAGCTTGCCTCACAAGAAACAAAATCTGCTTTTGAGGAAAGAGAACTATTCTACTCTACTGTGTTTCCTATGGGGTCCGAACAGTGAGCTTGCTAAGAACAAAAGAACTGTGCTTCCTACACACACGGGCCATATCTAGTTCAACTCTCCTTAGGAAACTGACAAGAACAGTAGCTCCTCTTCAGTCCAATACACTCTACTTGCTGGGAACAGACGCGAGTGCTATTTGCACAGTGTATGGCAAAGGGAGCGCAATAGTGACTTTCCTTACCAGAAAACAACTCTTGCTGGTAGGACGAGAAACTGCATGTGATTCAACTCCATTTAGTACTGGGAAACAAACGCTAGCTCGCCTTACAAGAAACACACTCTGCTTTTGAGAAAAGAGCACTCTTCTGCTCTACTGTGTTTCCTCTGGGGTCCGAACAGTGAGCTTGCTCAGAACAAAAGAACTGTGCTTCCTACACGCACAGACCATATCTAGTTCAACTCTCCTTAGGAAACTGACAAGAACAGTAGCTCCTCTTTAGTCCAATACACTGTACTTGTTGGGAACAGACGCGAGTGCTATTTGTACTGTGTATTGCAATGGGAGCACAATAGTGACTCCTCTTACCAGAAAACAACTCTTGCTCGTAGGACCAAATACTGCATTTGATTCACCTCCATTTAGTACTGGGAAACAAACGCTAGCTAGCCTTCCAAGAAACACACTCTGCTCTTGAGAAAAGAGCACTCTTCTACTCTACTGTGTTTCCTTTAGGGCCAGAACTTTGAGCTTGCTCAGAACAAAAGAACTGTGCTTCCTACACACACGGGCCATATCTAGTTCAATTCTGGTTAGGAAACTGAAAAGAACAGTAGCCTCTCTTCAGTCCAATACACTGTACTTGCTGGGAACAGACGCGAGTGCTATTTGCACTGTGTATGGCAAATGGAACGCAAAATGGACTCTTCTTACCAGAAAACAACTCTTGCTCGTAGGAGAAGAAACTGCATGTGTATTTCAACTCCATTTAGGAGTGGGAAACAAACGCTAGCTCACCTTTCAAGAAACACACTCTGCTTTTGAGAAAAGAGCACTTTTCTACTCTACTGTATTTACTATAGGGCCAGAACAGTGAGCTTGCTCAGAACAAAAGTACTGTGCTTCCTACACACACGGGCCATATCTAGTTCAACTCTGCTTAGAAAACTGACGAGAACAGTAGCTCCTCTTCAGTCCAATACACTGTACTTGCTGGGAAGAGACGCTAGTGCTATTTAAACTGTGTATGAATATGGGAGCGCAATAGTGACTCTTCTTACCAGAAAACAACTCTTGCTCGTAGGACCAGAAACTGCATGTGATTCAACTCCATTTAGGACTGGGAACCAAACACTAGCTCTCCTTACAAGAAACACACTCTGCTTTTGAGAAAACAGCACTCTTTTACTCTACTGTGTTTCCTGTAGGGCCAAAAGAGAGGGCTTGCTCTGAACAAAAGAAATGTGCTTCCTACACACACGGGTAATATCTAGTTCAACTCTGCTTAGGAACCTGACAACAACAGTAGATCCTCTTCAGTCCAATACACTGTACATGCTGGGAACAGACGCCAGTGCTATTTGCCCTGTGTATGACAATGGGAGCGCAATAGTGACTCTTCTTACCAGAAAACAACTCTTGGTCGTAGGTCCAAAAACTGCATGGGATTCATCTCCATTTAGGACTGGTAAACAAACGTTAGCTCGCCTTACAAGAAACACACTCTGCTTTTGAGAAAAGAGCACTCTTCTACTCTACTGTGTTTCCTATAGTGCCAGAACAGTGAGCTTGTTCAGAACAAAAGAACTGTGCTTCCTATACACACGGGCCATATCTAGTTCAACTATACTTAGGAACTTGACAAGAACAGTAGCTCCTCTTCAGTCCAATACACTGTATTTGCTGGCAACAGACGCGAGTGCTATTTGCACTGTGTACAGCAATGGGAGCACAATAGTGACTCTTCTTACCAGAAAACAACTCTTGCTCGTAGGACCAGAAACTGCATGGGATTCAACTCCATTTAGGTCTGGGAAACAAACGCTATTTCGCCTTACAAGAAACAAAATCTGCTTTTGAGGAAAGAGAACTATTCTACTTTACTGTGTTTCCTATGGTGTCCGAACAGTGAGCTTGCTAGGAACAAAAGAACTGTTCTTCCTACACACACGGGCCATATCTAGTTCAACTCTGCTTAGGAAACTGACAAGGACAGTATCCTTTCTTCAGTCCAATACACTCTACTCGCTGGGAACAGACGCGAGTGCTATTTGCACTGTGTATGGCAAAGGGAGCGCAATAGTGACTCTTCTTATCAGAAAACAACTCTTGCTCTTAGGACCAGAAACTGCATGTGATTCAACTCCATTTAGGACTGGGAAACAAATGCTAGCTCGCCTTACAAGAAACACACTCTGCTTTGAGAAAAGGGCACACTTCTACTCTACTGTGTTTCCTATGTGGTCCTAACAGTGAGCTTGCTCAGAACAAAAGAACCGTGCTTCCTACACACACCGGCCATATCTAGTTCAACTCTGCTTAGGAACCTGACAAGAACAGTAGATCCTCTTCAGTCCAATACACTGTACATGCTGGGAACAGACACCAGTGCTATTTGCCCTCTGTATGACAATGGGAGCACAATAGTGACTCTTCTTACCAGAAAACAACTCTTGGTCGTAGGACTAGAAACTGCATGGGATTCAACTCCATTTAGGACTGGTAAACAAACGTTAGCTCGCCTTACAAGAAACACACTCTGCTTTTGAGAAAAGAGCACTCTTCTACTCTACTGTGTTTCCTATAGTGCCAGAACAGTGAGCTTGTTCAGAACAAAAGAACTGTGCTTCCTATACACACGGGCCATATGTAGTTCAACTCTGCTTAGGAAACTGACAAGAACCGTAGCTCCTCTTCAGTCCAATACACTGTATTTGCTGGCAACAGACGCGAGTGCTATTTGCACTGTGTACAGCAATGGGAGCACAATAGTGACTCCTCTTACCAGAAAACAACTCTTGCTCGTAGGACCAGAAACTGCATGGGATTCAACTCCATTTAGGACTGGGAAACAAACGCTAGCTCGCCTTACAAGAAACAAAATCTGCTTTTGAGGAAAGGGACCTATTCTACTCTACTGTGTTTCCTATGTTGTCCGAACAGTGAGCTCGCTAAGAACAAAAGAACTGTGCTTCCTACACACACGGGCCATATCTAGTTCAACTCTGCTTAGGAAACTGACAAGAACAGTATCCTTTCTTCAGTCCAATACACTCTACTTGCTGGGAAGAGACGCGAGTGCTATTTGCACTGTGTATGGCAAAGGGAGCGCAATAGTGACTCTTCTTATCAGAAAACAACTCTTGCTCTTAGGACCAGAAACTGCATGTGATTCAACTCCATTTAGGACTGGGAAACAAATGCTAGCTCGCCTTACAAGAAACACACTCAGCTTTGAGAAAAGGGCACACTTCTACTCTACTGTGTTTCCTATGTGGTCCTAACAGTGAGCTTGCTCAGAACAAAAGAACCGTGCTTCCTACACACACCGGCCATATCTAGTTCAACTCTGCTTAGGAACCTGACAAGAACAGTAGATCCTCTTCAGTCCAATACACTGTACATGCTGGGAACAGACACCAGTGCTATTTGCCCTGTGTATGACAATGGGAGCGCAATAGTGACTCTTCTTACCAGAAAACAACTCTTGGTCGTAGGACTAGAAACTGCATGGGATTCAACTCCATTTAGGACTGGTAAACAAACGTTAGCTCGCCTTACAAGAAACACACTCTGCTTTTGAGAAAAGAGCACTCTTCTACTCTACTGTGTTTCCTATAGTGCCAGAACAGTGAGCTTGTTCAGAACAAAAGAACTGTGCTTCCTATACACACGGGCCATATGTAGTTCAACTCTGCTTAGGAAACTGACAAGAACCGTAGCTCCTCTTCAGTCCAATACACTGTATTTGCTGGCAACAGACGCGAGTGCTATTTGCACTGTGTACAGCAATGGGAGCACAATAGTGACTCCTCTTACCAGAAAACAACTCTTGCTCGTAGGACCAGAAACTGCATGGGATTCAACTCCATTTAGGACTGGGAAACAAACGCTAGCTCGCCTTACAAGAAACAAAATCTGCTTTTGAGGAAAGGGAACTATTCTACTCTACTGTGTTTCCTATGTTGTCCGAACAGTGAGCTCGCTAAGAACAAAAGAACTGTGCTTCCTACACACACGGGCCATATCTAGTTCAACTCTGCTTAGGAAACTGACAAGAACAGTATCCTTTCTTCAGTCCAATACACTCTACTTGCTGGGAAGAGACGCGAGTGCTATTTGCACTGTGTATGGCAAAGGGAGCGCAATAGTGACTCTTCTTATCAGAAAACAACTCTTGCTCTTAGGACCAGAAACTGCATGTGATTCAACTCCATTTAGGACTGGGAAACAAATGCTAGCTCGCCTTACAAGAAACACACTCTGCTTTGAGAAAAGGTCACACTTCTACTCTACTGTTTTTCCTATGGTGTCCTAACAGTGAGGTTGCTCAGAACAAAAGAACCGTGCTTCCTACACACACCGGCCATATCTAGTTCAACTCTGCTTAGGAAACTGACAAGAACAGTAGCTCTGCTTCAGTCCAATACACTGTACTTGCTGGGAACAGATGCGAGTGCTATTTGTACTGTGTATGGAAATGGGAGCAAAATAATGACTTTCCTTACCAGAAAATAAATCTTGCTCATAGGACCAAAAACTGCATGTGATTCAACTCCATTTAGAACTGGGAAACAAACGCTAGCTCGCCTTTCAAGAAACACACTATGCTTTTGAGAAAAGAGCACTCTTCTACTCTGCTGTGTTTCCTATAGGGCCAGAACTTTGAGCTTGCTCAGAACAAAAGAACAGTGCTTCCTACACACACGGGCCATATCTAGTTCAATTCTGGTTAGGAAACTGAAAAGAACAGTAGCCTCTCTTCAGTCCAATACACTGTACTTGCTGGGAACAGACGCGAGTGCTATTTGCACTGTGTATGGCAAAGGGAGCGCAATAGTGACTTTCCTTACCAGAAAACAACTCTTGCTCGTAGGACCAAAAACTGCATGTGATTCAACTCCATTTCTGACTGGGAAACAAACGCTAGCTTGCCTTACAAGAAACACACTCTGCTTTTGAGAAAAGAGCAGTCTTCTATTCTGCTGTGGTTCATATGGGGTCCGAACATTGAGCTTGCTCAGAACAAAAGAACTGTGCTTCCTACACACACTGGCCATATCTAGTTCAACTCTGCTTAGGAAACTGACAAGAACAGTAGCTCCTCTTCAGTCGAATACACTGTACTTGCTGGGAACAGACACGAGTGCTATTTGCACTGTGTATGGCAATGGGAGTGCAATAGTGACTTTCCTTACCAGAAATCAACTCTTGCTCGTAGGACCAAAAACTGGAAGTGATTCAACTCCATTTAGGACTGGGAAACAAATGCTAGCTCGCCTTACAAGAAACACACTCTGCTTTTGAGAAAAGAGCACTCTTCTGCTCTACTGTGTTTCCTCTGGGGTTCGAACAGTGAGCTTGCTCAGAGCAAAAGAACTGTGCTTCCTACGCACATGGGCCATATCTAGTTCAACTCTCCTTAGGAAACTGACAAGAACAGTAGCTCCTCTTTAGTCCAATACATTGTACTTGTTGGGAACAGACGCGAGTGCTATTTGTACTGTGTATGGCAATGGGAGCGCAATACTGACTCTTCTTACCAGAAAACAACTCTTGCTCGTAGGACCAAATACTGCATTTGATTCACCTCCATTTAGTACTGGGAAACAAACGCTAGCTAGCGTTACAAGAAACACACTCTGCTTTTGAAAAAAGAGCACTCTTCTACTCTACTGTGTTTCCTATAGGGCCAGAACTTTGAGCTTGCTCAGAACAAAAGAACTGTGCTTCCTACACACGGGCCATATCTAGTTCAATTCTGGTTAGGAAACTGAAAAGAACAGTAGCCTCTCTTCAGTCCAATACACTGTACTTGCTGGGAACAGACACGAGTGCTATTAGCACTGTGAATGTCAAATGGAACGCAAAATGGACTCTTCTTACCAGAAAACAACTCTTGCTCGTAGGACCAGAAACTGCATGTGTATTACAACTCCATTTAGGAGTGGGAAACAAACGCTAGCTTGCCTTACAAGAAACACACTCTGCTTTTGAGAAAAGAGCACTCTTCTACTCTACTGTGTTTCCTATGGGGTCCGAACAGTGAGCTTGCTCAGAACAAAAGAACTGTGCTTCCTACACACACTGGCCATATCTAGTTCAACTCTGCCTAGGAAACTGACAAGAACAGTAGCTCCTCTTCAGTCCAATAAACTGTACTTTCGGGAAGAGACGCGAGAGCTATTTGCACTGTGTATGGCAAAGGGAGCGCAATAGTGACTTTCCTTACCAGAAAACAACTCTTGCTCGTAGGACCAAAAACTTAATGTGATTCAACTCCATTTCTGACTGGGAAACAAACGCTAGCTCGCCTTACAAGAAACACACTCTGCTTTTGAGAAAAGAGCAGTCTTCTATTCTGCTGTAGTTCATATGGGGTCCGAACATTGAGCTTGCTCAGAACAAAAGAACTGTGCTTCCTACACACACTGGCCATATCTAGTTCAACTCTGCTTAGGAAACTGACAAGAACAGTAGTTCCTCTTCAGTCGAATACACTGTACTTGCTGGGAACAGACGCCAGTGCTATTTGCACTGTGTATGGCAATGGGAGTGCAATAGTGACTTTCCTTACCAGAAATCAAATCTTGCTTGTAGGACCAAAAACTGGATGTGATTCAACTCCATTTAGGACTGGGAAACAAATGCTAGCTCGCCTTACAAGAAACACACTCTGCTTTTGAGAAAAGAGCACTCTTCTACTCTACTGTGTTTCCTATGGTGTCCGAACATTGAGCTTGCTCAGAACAAAAGAACTGTGCTTCCTACACACAGGGGCCATATCCAGGTCAACTCTGCTTGGGAAACTGACAAGAACAGTAACTCCGCTTCAGTCCAATACACTGTATTTGCTGGGAACAGACGGGAGTGCTATTTGCACTGTGTATGGCAATGGGAGCGCAATAGTGACTTTCCTTACCAGAAAACAACTCTTGCTGGTAGGACCAGAAACTGCATGTGATTCAACTCCATTTAGTACTGGGAAACAAACGCTAGCTCGCCTTACAAGAAACACACTCTGCTTTTGAGAAAAGAGCACTCTTCTGCTCTACTGTGTTTCCTCTGGGGTTCGAACAGTGAGCTTGCTCAGAACTAAAGAACTGTGCTTACTACACACATGGGCCATATCTAGTTCAACTCTCCTTAGGAAACTGACAAGAACAGTAGCTCCTCTTTAGTCCAATACACTGTACTTGTTGGGAACAGACGCGAGTGCTATTTGTACTGGGTAAGGCAATGGGAGCGCAATAGTGACTCTTCTTACCAGAAAACAACTCTAGCTCGTAGGACCAAATACTGCATTTGATTCACCTCCATTTAGTACTGGGAAACAAACGCTAGCTAGCCTTACAAGAAACACACTCTGCTTTTGAGAAAAGAGCACTCTTCTACTCTACTGTGTTTCCTATAGGGCCAGAACTTTGAGCTTGCTCAGAACAAAAGAACAGTGCTTCCTACACACACGGGCCATATCTAGTTCAATTCTGGTTAGGAAACTGAAAAGAACAGTAGCCTCTCTTCGGTCCAATACACTGTACTTGCTGGGAACAGACGCGAGTGCTATTTGCACTGTGTGTGGCAAAGGGAGCGCAATAGTGACTTTCCTTACCAGAAAACAACTCTTGCTCGTAGGACCAAAAACTGCATGTGATTCAACTCCATTTCTGACTGGGAAACAAACGCTAGCTTGCCTTACAAGAAACACACTCTGCTTTTGAGAAAAGAGCAGTCTTCTATTCTACTGTGGTTCATATGGGGTCCGAACATTGAGCTTGCTCAGAACAAAAGAACTGTGCTTCCTACACACACTGGCCATATCTAGTTCAACTCTGCTTAGGAAACTGACAAGAACAGTAGCTCCTCTTCAGTTCAATACACTGTACTTGCTGGGAACAGACGCGAGGGCTATTTGCACTGTGTACGGCAATGGGAGCACAATAGTGACTCTTCTTACCAGAAAACAACTCTTGCTCTTAGGAACAGAAACTGCATTTGATTCAATCCACTTAGGACTGGGAAACAAATGCTAGCTCGCCTTACAAGAAACACGCTCTGCTTTTGAGAATAGGGCACACATCTTCTCTACTGTGTTTCCTATGGGGTCCAAACAGTGAGCTTGCTCAGAACAAAAGAATTTTGCTTAATACACACACGGGTCATATCTAGTTCAACTCTGCTTAAGAAACTGACAAGAACAGTAGCTCCTCTTCAGTCCAATACACTGTACTTGCTGGGAACAGACGCGAGTGCTATTTGCACTGTGTATGGCAATGGGAGAGCAATAGTGACTTTCCTTACCAGAAAAAAACTCTTGCTCGTAGGACCAAAAACTCGATGTGATTCAACTCCATTTAGGACTGTAAATCAAACGCTAGCTCGCCTTACAAGAAACACACTCTGCTTTTGAGAAAAGAGCACTCTTCTACTCTACTGTGTTTCCTATGGGGTCTGAACAGTGAGCTTGCTCAGAACAAAAGAACTGTGCTTCCTACACACAGGGGCCATATCTAGTTCAACTCTGCTTAGGAAACTGACAAGAACAGTAGCTCCTCTTCAGTCCAATGCACTGTATTTGCTGGCAACAGACGCGAGTGCTATTTGCACTGTGTACAGCAATGGGAGCACAATAGTGACTCTTCTTACCAGAAAACAACTCTTGCTCGTAGGACCACAAACTGCATGGGATTCAACTCCATTTAGGACTGGGAAACAAACGCTAGGTCGCATTACAAGAAACACACTCTGCTTTTGAGAAAAGAGCACTCTTCTACTCTACTGTGTTTCCTGTGGAGTCCGAACAGAGAGCTTTCTCAGAACAAAAGAACTGTGCTTCCTACATCCGGGCCATATCTAGTTCAACTCTGCTTAGGAAACTGACAAGAGAAGTAGCTCCTCTTCAGTCCAATACACTGTACTTGCTGGGAACAGATGCGAGTGTTATTTGCACTGTGTATGGCAATGGCAGCGCAATAGTGTCTTTCTTTACTTGAAAGCAACTCTTGCGTGTAAGACCAAAAACTGCATGTGATTCAAGTCCATTTAGGTTTGGGAAACAAACGCTAGCTTGCCTCACAAGAAACAAAATCTGCTTTTGAGGAAAGAGAACTATTCTACTCTACTGTGTTTCCTATGGGGTCCGAACAGTGAGCTTGCTAAGAACAAAAGAACTGTGCTTCCTACACACACGGGCCATATCTAGTTCAACTCTCCTTAGGAAACTGACAAGAACAGTAGCTCCTCTTCAGTCCAATACACTCTACTTGCTGGGAACAGACGCGAGTGCTATTTGCACAGTGTATGGCAAAGGGAGCGCAATAGTGACTTTCCTTACCAGAAAACAACTCTTGCTGGTAGGACCAAAAACTGCATGTGATTCAACTCCATTTCTGACTGGGGAACAAACGCTAGCTCGTCTTACAAGAAACACACTCTGCTTTTGAGAAAAGAGCACTCTTCTACTCTACTGTGGTTCATATGGGGTCCGAACATTGAGCTTGCTCAGAACAAAAGAACTGTGCTTCCTACACACACTGGCCATATCTAGTTCAACTCTGCTTACGAAACTGACAAGAACAGTAGCTCCTCTTCAGTCCAATACACTGTACTTGCTGGGAACAGACACGAGTGCTATTTGCACTGTGTAGGGCAATGGGAGTGCAATAGTGACTTTCCTTACCAGAAATAAACTCTTGCTCGTAGGACCAAAAACTGGATGTGATTCAACTCCATTTAGGACTGGGAAACAAACACTAGCTCGCCTTACAAGAAACACACTCTGCTTTTGAGAAAAGAGCACTCTTCTACTCTACTGTGTTTCCTATGGGGTCCGGACATTGAGCTTGCTCAGAACAAAAGAACTGTGCTTCCTACACACAGGGGCCATATCTAGGTCAACCATGCTTAGGAAACTGACAGGAACAGTAGCTCCGCTTCAGTCCAATACACTGTATTGGCTGGGAACAGACGCGAGTGCTATTTGCACTGTGTATGGCAATGGGAGCGCAATAGTGACTTTCCTTACCAGAAAACAACTCTTGCTGGTAGGACCAGAAACTGCATGTGATTCAACTCCATTTAGTACTGGGAAACAAACGCTAGCTCGCCTTACAAGAAACACACTCTGCTTTTGAGAAAAGAGCACTCTTCTGCTCTAGTGTGTTTCCTATGGGATCCGAACAGTGAGCTTGCTCAGAACAAAAGAACTGTGCTTCCTACACACACGGGCCATGTCTAGTTCAACTCTCATTAGGAAACTGACAAGAACAGTAGCTCCTCTTTAGTCCAATACACTGTACATGTTGGGAACAGACGCGAGTGCTATTTGTACTGTGTATGGCATTGGGAGCGCAATAGTGACTCTTCTTACCAGAAAACAACTCTTGCTCGTAGGACCAAATACTGCATTTGATTCACCTCCATTTAGTACTGGGAAACAAACGCTAGCTAGCCTTACAAGAAACACACTCTGCTTTTGAGAAAAGAGCACTCTTCTACTCTACTGTGTTTCCTATAGGGCCAGAACTTTGAGCTTGCTCAGAACAAAAGAACAGTGCTTCCTACACACACGGGCCATATCTAGTTCAATTCTGGTTAGGAAACTGAAAAGAACAGTAGCCTCTCTTCGGTCCAATACACTGTACTTGCTGGGAACAGACGCGAGTGCTATTTGCACTGTGTGTGGCAAAGGGAGCGCAATAGTGACTTTCCTTACCAGAAAACAACTCTTGCTCGTAGGACCAAAAACTGCATGTGATTCAACTCCATTTCTGACTGGGAAACAAACGCTAGCTTGCCTTACAAGAAACACACTCTGCTTTTGAGAAAAGAGCAGTCTTCTATTCTACTGTGGTTCATATGGGGTCCGAACATTGAGCTTGCTCAGAACAAAAGAACTGTGCTTCCTACACACACTGGCCATATCTAGTTCAACTCTGCTTAGGAAACTGACAAGAACAGTAGCTCCTCTTCAGTTCAATACACTGTACTTGCTGGGAACAGACGCGAGGGCTATTTGCACTGTGTACGGCAATGGGAGCACAATAGTGACTCTTCTTACCAGAAAACAACTCTTGCTCTTAGGAACAGAAACTGCATTTGATTCAATCCACTTAGGACTGGGAAACAAATGCTAGCTCGCCTTACAAGAAACACGCTCTGCTTTTGAGAATAGGGCACACATCTTCTCTACTGTGTTTCCTATGGGGTCCAAACAGTGAGCTTGCTCAGAACAAAAGAATTTTGCTTAATACACACACGGGTCATATCTAGTTCAACTCTGCTTAAGAAACTGACAAGAACAGTAGCTCCTCTTCAGTCCAATACACTGTACTTGCTGGGAACAGACGCGAGTGCTATTTGCACTGTGTATGGCAATGGGAGAGCAATAGTGACTTTCCTTACCAGAAAAAAACTCTTGCTCGTAGGACCAAAAACTCGATGTGATTCAACTCCATTTAGGACTGTAAATCAAACGCTAGCTCGCCTTACAAGAAACACACTCTGCTTTTGAGAAAAGAGCACTCTTCTACTCTACTGTGTTTCCTATGGGGTCTGAACAGTGAGCTTGCTCAGAACAAAAGAACTGTGCTTCCTACACACAGGGGCCATATCTAGTTCAACTCTGCTTAGGAAACTGACAAGAACAGTAGCTCCTCTTCAGTCCAATGCACTGTATTTGCTGGCAACAGACGCGAGTGCTATTTGCACTGTGTACAGCAATGGGAGCACAATAGTGACTCTTCTTACCAGAAAACAACTCTTGCTCGTAGGACCACAAACTGCATGGGATTCAACTCCATTTAGGACTGGGAAACAAACGCTAGGTCGCATTACAAGAAACACACTCTGCTTTTGAGAAAAGAGCACTCTTCTACTCTACTGTGTTTCCTGTGGAGTCCGAACAGAGAGCTTTCTCAGAACAAAAGAACTGTGCTTCCTACATCCGGGCCATATCTAGTTCAACTCTGCTTAGGAAACTGACAAGAGAAGTAGCTCCTCTTCAGTCCAATACACTGTACTTGCTGGGAACAGATGCGAGTGTTATTTGCACTGTGTATGGCAATGGCAGCGCAATAGTGTCTTTCTTTACTTGAAAGCAACTCTTGCGTGTAAGACCAAAAACTGCATGTGATTCAAGTCCATTTAGGTTTGGGAAACAAACGCTAGCTTGCCTCACAAGAAACAAAATCTGCTTTTGAGGAAAGAGAACTATTCTACTCTACTGTGTTTCCTATGGGGTCCGAACAGTGAGCTTGCTAAGAACAAAAGAACTGTGCTTCCTACACACACGGGCCATATCTAGTTCAACTCTCCTTAGGAAACTGACAAGAACAGTAGCTCCTCTTCAGTCCAATACACTCTACTTGCTGGGAACAGACGCGAGTGCTATTTGCACAGTGTATGGCAAAGGGAGCGCAATAGTGACTTTCCTTACCAGAAAACAACTCTTGCTGGTAGGACCAAAAACTGCATGTGATTCAACTCCATTTCTGACTGGGGAACAAACGCTAGCTCGTCTTACAAGAAACACACTCTGCTTTTGAGAAAAGAGCACTCTTCTACTCTACTGTGGTTCATATGGGGTCCGAACATTGAGCTTGCTCAGAACAAAAGAACTGTGCTTCCTACACACACTGGCCATATCTAGTTCAACTCTGCTTACGAAACTGACAAGAACAGTAGCTCCTCTTCAGTCCAATACACTGTACTTGCTGGGAACAGACACGAGTGCTATTTGCACTGTGTAGGGCAATGGGAGTGCAATAGTGACTTTCCTTACCAGAAATAAACTCTTGCTCGTAGGACCAAAAACTGGATGTGATTCAACTCCATTTAGGACTGGGAAACAAACACTAGCTCGCCTTACAAGAAACACACTCTGCTTTTGAGAAAAGAGCACTCTTCTACTCTACTGTGTTTCCTATGGGGTCCGGACATTGAGCTTGCTCAGAACAAAAGAACTGTGCTTCCTACACACAGGGGCCATATCTAGGTCAACCATGCTTAGGAAACTGACAGGAACAGTAGCTCCGCTTCAGTCCAATACACTGTATTGGCTGGGAACAGACGCGAGTGCTATTTGCACTGTGTATGGCAATGGGAGCGCAATAGTGACTTTCCTTACCAGAAAACAACTCTTGCTGGTAGGACCAGAAACTGCATGTGATTCAACTCCATTTAGTACTGGGAAACAAACGCTAGCTCGCCTTACAAGAAACACACTCTGCTTTTGAGAAAAGAGCACTCTTCTGCTCTAGTGTGTTTCCTATGGGATCCGAACAGTGAGCTTGCTCAGAACAAAAGAACTGTGCTTCCTACACACACGGGCCATGTCTAGTTCAACTCTCATTAGGAAACTGACAAGAACAGTAGCTCCTCTTTAGTCCAATACACTGTACATGTTGGGAACAGACGCGAGTGCTATTTGTACTGTGTATGGCATTGGGAGCGCAATAGTGACTCTTCTTACCAGAAAACAACTCTTGCTCGTAGGACCAAATACTGCATTTGATTCACCTCCATTTAGTACTGGGAAACAAACGCTAGCTAGCCTTACAAGAAACACACTCTGCTTTTGAGAAAAGAGCACTCTTCTACTCTACTGTGTTTCCTATAGGGCCAGAACTTTGAGCTTGCTCAGAACAAAAGAACAGTGCTTCCTACACACACGGGCCATATCTAGTTCAATTCTGGTTAGGAAACTGAAAAGAACAGTAGCCTCTCTTCGGTCCAATACACTGTACTTGCTGGGAACAGACGCGAGTGCTATTTGCACTGTGTGTGGCAAAGGGAGCGCAATAGTGACTTTCCTTACCAGAAAACAACTCTTGCTCGTAGGACCAAAAACTGCATGTGATTCAACTCCATTTCTGACTGGGAAACAAACGCTAGCTTGCCTTACAAGAAACACACTCTGCTTTTGAGAAAAGAGCAGTCTTCTATTCTACTGTGGTTCATATGGGGTCCGAACATTGAGCTTGCTCAGAACAAAAGAACTGTGCTTCCTACACACACTGGCCATATCTAGTTCAACTCTGCTTAGGAAACTGACAAGAACAGTAGCTCCTCTTCAGTTCAATACACTGTACTTGCTGGGAACAGACGCGAGGGCTATTTGCACTGTGTACGGCAATGGGAGCACAATAGTGACTCTTCTTACCAGAAAACAACTCTTGCTCTTAGGAACAGAAACTGCATTTGATTCAATCCACTTAGGACTGGGAAACAAATGCTAGCTCGCCTTACAAGAAACACGCTCTGCTTTTGAGAATAGGGCACACATCTTCTCTACTGTGTTTCCTATGGGGTCCAAACAGTGAGCTTGCTCAGAACAAAAGAATTTTGCTTAATACACACACGGGTCATATCTAGTTCAACTCTGCTTAAGAAACTGACAAGAACAGTAGCTCCTCTTCAGTCCAATACACTGTACTTGCTGGGAACAGACGCGAGTGCTATTTGCACTGTGTATGGCAATGGGAGAGCAATAGTGACTTTCCTTACCAGAAAAAAACTCTTGCTCGTAGGACCAAAAACTCGATGTGATTCAACTCCATTTAGGACTGTAAATCAAACGCTAGCTCGCCTTACAAGAAACACACTCTGCTTTTGAGAAAAGAGCACTCTTCTACTCTACTGTGTTTCCTATGGGGTCTGAACAGTGAGCTTGCTCAGAACAAAAGAACTGTGCTTCCTACACACAGGGGCCATATCTAGTTCAACTCTGCTTAGGAAACTGACAAGAACAGTAGCTCCTCTTCAGTCCAATGCACTGTATTTGCTGGCAACAGACGCGAGTGCTATTTGCACTGTGTACAGCAATGGGAGCACAATAGTGACTCTTCTTACCAGAAAACAACTCTTGCTCGTAGGACCACAAACTGCATGGGATTCAACTCCATTTAGGACTGGGAAACAAACGCTAGGTCGCATTACAAGAAACACACTCTGCTTTTGAGAAAAGAGCACTCTTCTACTCTACTGTGTTTCCTGTGGAGTCCGAACAGAGAGCTTTCTCAGAACAAAAGAACTGTGCTTCCTACATCCGGGCCATATCTAGTTCAACTCTGCTTAGGAAACTGACAAGAGAAGTAGCTCCTCTTCAGTCCAATACACTGTACTTGCTGGGAACAGATGCGAGTGTTATTTGCACTGTGTATGGCAATGGCAGCGCAATAGTGTCTTTCTTTACTTGAAAGCAACTCTTGCGTGTAAGACCAAAAACTGCATGTGATTCAAGTCCATTTAGGTTTGGGAAACAAACGCTAGCTTGCCTCACAAGAAACAAAATCTGCTTTTGAGGAAAGAGAACTATTCTACTCTACTGTGTTTCCTATGGGGTCCGAACAGTGAGCTTGCTAAGAACAAAAGAACTGTGCTTCCTACACACACGGGCCATATCTAGTTCAACTCTCCTTAGGAAACTGACAAGAACAGTAGCTCCTCTTCAGTCCAATACACTCTACTTGCTGGGAACAGACGCGAGTGCTATTTGCACAGTGTATGGCAAAGGGAGCGCAATAGTGACTTTCCTTACCAGAAAACAACTCTTGCTGGTAGGACCAAAAACTGCATGTGATTCAACTCCATTTCTGACTGGGGAACAAACGCTAGCTCGTCTTACAAGAAACACACTCTGCTTTTGAGAAAAGAGCACTCTTCTACTCTACTGTGGTTCATATGGGGTCCGAACATTGAGCTTGCTCAGAACAAAAGAACTGTGCTTCCTACACACACTGGCCATATCTAGTTCAACTCTGCTTACGAAACTGACAAGAACAGTAGCTCCTCTTCAGTCCAATACACTGTACTTGCTGGGAACAGACACGAGTGCTATTTGCACTGTGTAGGGCAATGGGAGTGCAATAGTGACTTTCCTTACCAGAAATAAACTCTTGCTCGTAGGACCAAAAACTGGATGTGATTCAACTCCATTTAGGACTGGGAAACAAACACTAGCTCGCCTTACAAGAAACACACTCTGCTTTTGAGAAAAGAGCACTCTTCTACTCTACTGTGTTTCCTATGGGGTCCGGACATTGAGCTTGCTCAGAACAAAAGAACTGTGCTTCCTACACACAGGGGCCATATCTAGGTCAACCATGCTTAGGAAACTGACAGGAACAGTAGCTCCGCTTCAGTCCAATACACTGTATTGGCTGGGAACAGACGCGAGTGCTATTTGCACTGTGTATGGCAATGGGAGCGCAATAGTGACTTTCCTTACCAGAAAACAACTCTTGCTGGTAGGACCAGAAACTGCATGTGATTCAACTCCATTTAGTACTGGGAAACAAACGCTAGCTCGCCTTACAAGAAACACACTCTGCTTTTGAGAAAAGAGCACTCTTCTGCTCTAGTGTGTTTCCTATGGGATCCGAACAGTGAGCTTGCTCAGAACAAAAGAACTGTGCTTCCTACACACACGGGCCATGTCTAGTTCAACTCTCATTAGGAAACTGACAAGAACAGTAGCTCCTCTTTAGTCCAATACACTGTACATGTTGGGAACAGACGCGAGTGCTATTTGTACTGTGTATGGCATTGGGAGCGCAATAGTGACTCTTCTTACCAGAAAACAACTCTTGCTCGTAGGACCAAATACTGCATTTGATTCACCTCCATTTAGTACTGGGAAACAAACGCTAGCTAGCCTTACAAGAAACACACTCTGCTTTTGAGAAAAGAGCACTCTTCTACTCTACTGTGTTTCCTATAGGGCCAGAACTTTGAGCTTGCTCAGAACAAAAGAACAGTGCTTCCTACACACACGGGCCATATCTAGTTCAATTCTGGTTAGGAAACTGAAAAGAACAGTAGCCTCTCTTCGGTCCAATACACTGTACTTGCTGGGAACAGACGCGAGTGCTATTTGCACTGTGTGTGGCAAAGGGAGCGCAATAGTGACTTTCCTTACCAGAAAACAACTCTTGCTCGTAGGACCAAAAACTGCATGTGATTCAACTCCATTTCTGACTGGGAAACAAACGCTAGCTTGCCTTACAAGAAACACACTCTGCTTTTGAGAAAAGAGCAGTCTTCTATTCTACTGTGGTTCATATGGGGTCCGAACATTGAGCTTGCTCAGAACAAAAGAACTGTGCTTCCTACACACACTGGCCATATCTAGTTCAACTCTGCTTAGGAAACTGACAAGAACAGTAGCTCCTCTTCAGTTCAATACACTGTACTTGCTGGGAACAGACGCGAGGGCTATTTGCACTGTGTACGGCAATGGGAGCACAATAGTGACTCTTCTTACCAGAAAACAACTCTTGCTCTTAGGAACAGAAACTGCATTTGATTCAATCCACTTAGGACTGGGAAACAAATGCTAGCTCGCCTTACAAGAAACACGCTCTGCTTTTGAGAATAGGGCACACATCTTCTCTACTGTGTTTCCTATGGGGTCCAAACAGTGAGCTTGCTCAGAACAAAAGAATTTTGCTTAATACACACACGGGTCATATCTAGTTCAACTCTGCTTAAGAAACTGACAAGAACAGTAGCTCCTCTTCAGTCCAATACACTGTACTTGCTGGGAACAGACGCGAGTGCTATTTGCACTGTGTATGGCAATGGGAGAGCAATAGTGACTTTCCTTACCAGAAAAAAACTCTTGCTCGTAGGACCAAAAACTCGATGTGATTCAACTCCATTTAGGACTGTAAATCAAACGCTAGCTCGCCTTACAAGAAACACACTCTGCTTTTGAGAAAAGAGCACTCTTCTACTCTACTGTGTTTCCTATGGGGTCTGAACAGTGAGCTTGCTCAGAACAAAAGAACTGTGCTTCCTACACACAGGGGCCATATCTAGTTCAACTCTGCTTAGGAAACTGACAAGAACAGTAGCTCCTCTTCAGTCCAATGCACTGTATTTGCTGGCAACAGACGCGAGTGCTATTTGCACTGTGTACAGCAATGGGAGCACAATAGTGACTCTTCTTACCAGAAAACAACTCTTGCTCGTAGGACCACAAACTGCATGGGATTCAACTCCATTTAGGACTGGGAAACAAACGCTAGGTCGCATTACAAGAAACACACTCTGCTTTTGAGAAAAGAGCACTCTTCTACTCTACTGTGTTTCCTGTGGAGTCCGAACAGAGAGCTTTCTCAGAACAAAAGAACTGTGCTTCCTACATCCGGGCCATATCTAGTTCAACTCTGCTTAGGAAACTGACAAGAGAAGTAGCTCCTCTTCAGTCCAATACACTGTACTTGCTGGGAACAGATGCGAGTGTTATTTGCACTGTGTATGGCAATGGCAGCGCAATAGTGTCTTTCTTTACTTGAAAGCAACTCTTGCGTGTAAGACCAAAAACTGCATGTGATTCAAGTCCATTTAGGTTTGGGAAACAAACGCTAGCTTGCCTCACAAGAAACAAAATCTGCTTTTGAGGAAAGAGAACTATTCTACTCTACTGTGTTTCCTATGGGGTCCGAACAGTGAGCTTGCTAAGAACAAAAGAACTGTGCTTCCTACACACACGGGCCATATCTAGTTCAACTCTCCTTAGGAAACTGACAAGAACAGTAGCTCCTCTTCAGTCCAATACACTCTACTTGCTGGGAACAGACGCGAGTGCTATTTGCACAGTGTATGGCAAAGGGAGCGCAATAGTGACTTTCCTTACCAGAAAACAACTCTTGCTGGTAGGACGAGAAACTGCATGTGATTCAACTCCATTTAGTACTGGGAAACAAACGCTAGCTCGCCTTACAAGAAACACACTCTGCTTTTGAGAAAAGAGCACTCTTCTGCTCTACTGTGTTTCCTCTGGGGTCCGAACAGTGAGCTTGCTCAGAACAAAAGAACTGTGCTTCCTACACGCACAGACCATATCTAGTTCAACTCTCCTTAGGAAACTGACAAGAACAGTAGCTCCTCTTTAGTCCAATACACTGTACTTGTTGGGAACAGACGCGAGTGCTATTTGTACTGTGTATTGCAATGGGAGCACAATAGTGACTCCTCTTACCAGAAAACAACTCTTGCTCGTAGGACCAAATACTGCATTTGATTCACCTCCATTTAGTACTGGGAAACAAACGCTAGCTAGCCTTCCAAGAAACACACTCTGCTCTTGAGAAAAGAGCAGTCTTCTATTCTACTGTGGTTCATATGGGGTCCGAACATTGAGCTTGCTCAGAACAAAAGAACTGTGCTTCCTACACACACTGGCCATATCTAGTTCAACTCTGCTTAGGAAACTGACAAGAACAGTAGCTCCTCTTCAGTTCAATACACTGTACTTGCTGGGAACAGACGCGAGGGCTATTTGCACTGTGTACGGCAATGGGAGCACAATAGTGACTCTTCTTACCAGAAAACAACTCTTGCTCTTAGGAACAGAAACTGCATTTGATTCAATCCACTTAGGACTGGGAAACAAATGCTAGCTCGCCTTACAAGAAACACGCTCTGCTTTTGAGAATAGGGCACACATCTTCTCTACTGTGTTTCCTATGGGGTCCAAACAGTGAGCTTGCTCAGAACAAAAGAATTTTGCTTAATACACACACGGGTCATATCTAGTTCAACTCTGCTTAAGAAACTGACAAGAACAGTAGCTCCTCTTCAGTCCAATACACTGTACTTGCTGGGAACAGACGCGAGTGCTATTTGCACTGTGTATGGCAATGGGAGAGCAATAGTGACTTTCCTTACCAGAAAAAAACTCTTGCTCGTAGGACCAAAAACTCGATGTGATTCAACTCCATTTAGGACTGTAAATCAAACGCTAGCTCGCCTTACAAGAAACACACTCTGCTTTTGAGAAAAGAGCACTCTTCTACTCTACTGTGTTTCCTATGGGGTCTGAACAGTGAGCTTGCTCAGAACAAAAGAACTGTGCTTCCTACACACAGGGGCCATATCTAGTTCAACTCTGCTTAGGAAACTGACAAGAACAGTAGCTCCTCTTCAGTCCAATGCACTGTATTTGCTGGCAACAGACGCGAGTGCTATTTGCACTGTGTACAGCAATGGGAGCACAATAGTGACTCTTCTTACCAGAAAACAACTCTTGCTCGTAGGACCACAAACTGCATGGGATTCAACTCCATTTAGGACTGGGAAACAAACGCTAGGTCGCATTACAAGAAACACACTCTGCTTTTGAGAAAAGAGCACTCTTCTACTCTACTGTGTTTCCTGTGGAGTCCGAACAGAGAGCTTTCTCAGAACAAAAGAACTGTGCTTCCTACATCCGGGCCATATCTAGTTCAACTCTGCTTAGGAAACTGACAAGAGAAGTAGCTCCTCTTCAGTCCAATACACTGTACTTGCTGGGAACAGATGCGAGTGTTATTTGCACTGTGTATGGCAATGGCAGCGCAATAGTGTCTTTCTTTACTTGAAAGCAACTCTTGCGTGTAAGACCAAAAACTGCATGTGATTCAAGTCCATTTAGGTTTGGGAAACAAACGCTAGCTTGCCTCACAAGAAACAAAATCTGCTTTTGAGGAAAGAGAACTATTCTACTCTACTGTGTTTCCTATGGGGTCCGAACAGTGAGCTTGCTAAGAACAAAAGAACTGTGCTTCCTACACACACGGGCCATATCTAGTTCAACTCTCCTTAGGAAACTGACAAGAACAGTAGCTCCTCTTCAGTCCAATACACTCTACTTGCTGGGAACAGACGCGAGTGCTATTTGCACAGTGTATGGCAAAGGGAGCGCAATAGTGACTTTCCTTACCAGAAAACAACTCTTGCTGGTAGGACCAAAAACTGCATGTGATTCAACTCCATTTCTGACTGGGGAACAAACGCTAGCTCGTCTTACAAGAAACACACTCTGCTTTTGAGAAAAGAGCACTCTTCTACTCTACTGTGGTTCATATGGGGTCCGAACATTGAGCTTGCTCAGAACAAAAGAACTGTGCTTCCTACACACACTGGCCATATCTAGTTCAACTCTGCTTACGAAACTGACAAGAACAGTAGCTCCTCTTCAGTCCAATACACTGTACTTGCTGGGAACAGACACGAGTGCTATTTGCACTGTGTAGGGCAATGGGAGTGCAATAGTGACTTTCCTTACCAGAAATAAACTCTTGCTCGTAGGACCAAAAACTGGATGTGATTCAACTCCATTTAGGACTGGGAAACAAACACTAGCTCGCCTTACAAGAAACACACTCTGCTTTTGAGAAAAGAGCACTCTTCTACTCTACTGTGTTTCCTATGGGGTCCGGACATTGAGCTTGCTCAGAACAAAAGAACTGTGCTTCCTACACACAGGGGCCATATCTAGGTCAACCATGCTTAGGAAACTGACAGGAACAGTAGCTCCGCTTCAGTCCAATACACTGTATTGGCTGGGAACAGACGCGAGTGCTATTTGCACTGTGTATGGCAATGGGAGCGCAATAGTGACTTTCCTTACCAGAAAACAACTCTTGCTGGTAGGACCAGAAACTGCATGTGATTCAACTCCATTTAGTACTGGGAAACAAACGCTAGCTCGCCTTACAAGAAACACACTCTGCTTTTGAGAAAAGAGCACTCTTCTGCTCTAGTGTGTTTCCTATGGGATCCGAACAGTGAGCTTGCTCAGAACAAAAGAACTGTGCTTCCTACACACACGGGCCATGTCTAGTTCAACTCTCATTAGGAAACTGACAAGAACAGTAGCTCCTCTTTAGTCCAATACACTGTACATGTTGGGAACAGACGCGAGTGCTATTTGTACTGTGTATGGCATTGGGAGCGCAATAGTGACTCTTCTTACCAGAAAACAACTCTTGCTCGTAGGACCAAATACTGCATTTGATTCACCTCCATTTAGTACTGGGAAACAAACGCTAGCTAGCCTTACAAGAAACACACTCTGCTTTTGAGAAAAGAGCACTCTTCTACTCTACTGTGTTTCCTATAGGGCCAGAACTTTGAGCTTGCTCAGAACAAAAGAACAGTGCTTCCTACACACACGGGCCATATCTAGTTCAATTCTGGTTAGGAAACTGAAAAGAACAGTAGCCTCTCTTCGGTCCAATACACTGTACTTGCTGGGAACAGACGCGAGTGCTATTTGCACTGTGTGTGGCAAAGGGAGCGCAATAGTGACTTTCCTTACCAGAAAACAACTCTTGCTCGTAGGACCAAAAACTGCATGTGATTCAACTCCATTTCTGACTGGGAAACAAACGCTAGCTTGCCTTACAAGAAACACACTCTGCTTTTGAGAAAAGAGCAGTCTTCTATTCTACTGTGGTTCATATGGGGTCCGAACATTGAGCTTGCTCAGAACAAAAGAACTGTGCTTCCTACACACACTGGCCATATCTAGTTCAACTCTGCTTAGGAAACTGACAAGAACAGTAGCTCCTCTTCAGTTCAATACACTGTACTTGCTGGGAACAGACGCGAGGGCTATTTGCACTGTGTACGGCAATGGGAGCACAATAGTGACTCTTCTTACCAGAAAACAACTCTTGCTCTTAGGAACAGAAACTGCATTTGATTCAATCCACTTAGGACTGGGAAACAAATGCTAGCTCGCCTTACAAGAAACACGCTCTGCTTTTGAGAATAGGGCACACATCTTCTCTACTGTGTTTCCTATGGGGTCCAAACAGTGAGCTTGCTCAGAACAAAAGAATTTTGCTTAATACACACACGGGTCATATCTAGTTCAACTCTGCTTAAGAAACTGACAAGAACAGTAGCTCCTCTTCAGTCCAATACACTGTACTTGCTGGGAACAGACGCGAGTGCTATTTGCACTGTGTATGGCAATGGGAGAGCAATAGTGACTTTCCTTACCAGAAAAAAACTCTTGCTCGTAGGACCAAAAACTCGATGTGATTCAACTCCATTTAGGACTGTAAATCAAACGCTAGCTCGCCTTACAAGAAACACACTCTGCTTTTGAGAAAAGAGCACTCTTCTACTCTACTGTGTTTCCTATGGGGTCTGAACAGTGAGCTTGCTCAGAACAAAAGAACTGTGCTTCCTACACACAGGGGCCATATCTAGTTCAACTCTGCTTAGGAAACTGACAAGAACAGTAGCTCCTCTTCAGTCCAATGCACTGTATTTGCTGGCAACAGACGCGAGTGCTATTTGCACTGTGTACAGCAATGGGAGCACAATAGTGACTCTTCTTACCAGAAAACAACTCTTGCTCGTAGGACCAGAAACTGCATGGGATTCAACTCCATTTAGGACTGGGAAACAAACGCTAGGTCGCATTACAAGAAACACACTCTGCTTTTGAGAAAAGAGCACTCTTCTACTCTACTGTGTTTCCTGTGGAGTCCGAACAGAGAGCTTTCTCAGAACAAAAGAACTGTGCTTCCTACATCCGGGCCATATCTAGTTCAACTCTGCTTAGGAAACTGACAAGAGAAGTAGCTCCTCTTCAGTCCAATACACTGTACTTGCTGGGAACAGATGCGAGTGTTATTTGCACTGTGTATGGCAATGGCAGCGCAATAGTGTCTTTCTTTACTTGAAAGCAACTCTTGCGTGTAAGACCAAAAACTGCATGTGATTCAAGTCCATTTAGGTTTGGGAAACAAACGCTAGCTTGCCTCACAAGAAACAAAATCTGCTTTTGAGGAAAGAGAACTATTCTACTCTACTGTGTTTCCTATGGGGTCCGAACAGTGAGCTTGCTAAGAACAAAAGAACTGTGCTTCCTACACACACGGGCCATATCTAGTTCAACTCTCCTTAGGAAACTGACAAGAACAGTAGCTCCTCTTCAGTCCAATACACTCTACTTGCTGGGAACAGACGCGAGTGCTATTTGCACAGTGTATGGCAAAGGGAGCGCAATAGTGACTTTCCTTACCAGAAAACAACTCTTGCTGGTAGGACGAGAAACTGCATGTGATTCAACTCCATTTAGTACTGGGAAACAAACGCTAGCTCGCCTTACAAGAAACACACTCTGCTTTTGAGAAAAGAGCACTCTTCTGCTCTACTGTGTTTCCTCTGGGGTCCGAACAGTGAGCTTGCTCAGAACAAAAGAACTGTGCTTCCTACACGCACAGACCATATCTAGTTCAACTCTCCTTAGGAAACTGACAAGAACAGTAGCTCCTCTTTAGTCCAATACACTGTACTTGTTGGGAACAGACGCGAGTGCTATTTGTACTGTGTATTGCAATGGGAGCACAATAGTGACTCCTCTTACCAGAAAACAACTCTTGCTCGTAGGACCAAATACTGCATTTGATTCACCTCCATTTAGTACTGGGAAACAAACGCTAGCTAGCCTTCCAAGAAACACACTCTGCTCTTGAGAAAAGAGCACTCTTCTACTCTACTGTGTTTCCTTTAGGGCCAGAACTTTGAGCTTGCTCAGAACAAAAGAACTGTGCTTCCTACACACACGGGCCATATCTAGTTCAATTCTGGTTAGGAAACTGAAAAGAACAGTAGCCTCTCTTCAGTCCAATACACTGTACTTGCTGGGAACAGACGCGAGTGCTATTTGCACTGTGTATGGCAAATGGAACGCAAAATGGACTCTTCTTACCAGAAAACAACTCTTGCTCGTAGGAGAAGAAACTGCATGTGTATTTCAACTCCATTTAGGAGTGGGAAACAAACGCTAGCTCACCTTTCAAGAAACACACTCTGCTTTTGAGAAAAGAGCACTTTTCTACTCTACTGTATTTACTATAGGGCCAGAACAGTGAGCTTGCTCAGAACAAAAGTACTGTGCTTCCTACACACACGGGCCATATCTAGTTCAACTCTGCTTAGAAAACTGACGAGAACAGTAGCTCCTCTTCAGTCCAATACACTGTACTTGCTGGGAAGAGACGCTAGTGCTATTTAAACTGTGTATGAATATGGGAGCGCAATAGTGACTCTTCTTACCAGAAAACAACTCTTGCTCGTAGGACCAGAAACTGCATGTGATTCAACTCCATTTAGGACTGGGAACCAAACACTAGCTCTCCTTACAAGAAACACACTCTGCTTTTGAGAAAACAGCACTCTTTTACTCTACTGTGTTTCCTGTAGGGCCAAAAGAGAGGGCTTGCTCTGAACAAAAGAAATGTGCTTCCTACACACACGGGTAATATCTAGTTCAACTCTGCTTAGGAACCTGACAACAACAGTAGATCCTCTTCAGTCCAATACACTGTACATGCTGGGAACAGACGCCAGTGCTATTTGCCCTGTGTATGACAATGGGAGCGCAATAGTGACTCTTCTTACCAGAAAACAACTCTTGGTCGTAGGTCCAAAAACTGCATGGGATTCATCTCCATTTAGGACTGGTAAACAAACGTTAGCTCGCCTTACAAGAAACACACTCTGCTTTTGAGAAAAGAGCACTCTTCTACTCTACTGTGTTTCCTATAGTGCCAGAA
This sequence comes from Peromyscus eremicus, assembly GCF_949786415.1. NCBI lineage: Eukaryota > Metazoa > Chordata > Mammalia > Rodentia > Cricetidae > Peromyscus > Peromyscus eremicus. The sequence goes on from NW_026734617.1 coordinate 158,583, forward strand.
CAGTGAGCTTGTTCAGAACAAAAGAACTGTGCTTCCTATACACACGGGCCATATCTAGTTCAACTATACTTAGGAACTTGACAAGAACAGTAGCTCCTCTTCAGTCCAATACACTGTATTTGCTGGCAACAGACGCGAGTGCTATTTGCACTGTGTACAGCAATGGGAGCACAATAGTGACTCTTCTTACCAGAAAACAACTCTTGCTCGTAGGACCAGAAACTGCATGGGATTCAACTCCATTTAGGTCTGGGAAACAAACGCTATCTCGCCTTACAAGAAACAAAATCTGCTTTTGAGGAAAGAGAACTATTCTACTTTACTGTGTTTCCTATGGTGTCCGAACAGTGAGCTTGCTAGGAACAAAAGAACTGTTCTTCCTACACACACGGGCCATATCTAGTTCAACTCTGCTTAGGAAACTGACAAGGACAGTATCCTTTCTTCAGTCCAATACACTCTACTCGCTGGGAACAGACGCGAGTGCTATTTGCACTGTGTATGGCAAAGGGAGCGCAATAGTGACTCTTCTTATCAGAAAACAACTCTTGCTCTTAGGACCAGAAACTGCATGTGATTCAACTCCATTTAGGACTGGGAAACAAATGCTAGCTCGCCTTACAAGAAACACACTCTGCTTTGAGAAAAGGGCACACTTCTACTCTACTGTGTTTCCTATGTGGTCCTAACAGTGAGCTTGCTCAGAACAAAAGAACCGTGCTTCCTACACACACCGGCCATATCTAGTTCAACTCTGCTTAGGAACCTGACAAGAACAGTAGATCCTCTTCAGTCCAATACACTGTACATGCTGGGAACAGACACCAGTGCTATTTGCCCTGTGTATGACAATGGGAGCACAATAGTGACTCTTCTTACCAGAAAACAACTCTTGGTCGTAGGACTAGAAACTGCATGGGATTCAACTCCATTTAGGACTGGTAAACAAACGTTAGCTCGCCTTACAAGAAACACACTCTGCTTTTGAGAAAAGAGCACTCTTCTACTCTACTGTGTTTCCTATAGTGCCAGAACAGTGAGCTTGTTCAGAACAAAAGAACTGTGCTTCCTATACACACGGGCCATATGTAGTTCAACTCTGCTTAGGAAACTGACAAGAACCGTAGCTCCTCTTCAGTCCAATACACTGTATTTGCTGGCAACAGACGCGAGTGCTATTTGCACTGTGTACAGCAATGGGAGCACAATAGTGACTCCTCTTACCAGAAAACAACTCTTGCTCGTAGGACCAGAAACTGCATGGGATTCAACTCCATTTAGGACTGGGAAACAAACGCTAGCTCGCCTTACAAGAAACAAAATCTGCTTTTGAGGAAAGGGACCTATTCTACTCTACTGTGTTTCCTATGTTGTCCGAACAGTGAGCTCGCTAAGAACAAAAGAACTGTGCTTCCTACACACACGGGCCATATCTAGTTCAACTCTGCTTAGGAAACTGACAAGAACAGTATCCTTTCTTCAGTCCAATACACTCTACTTGCTGGGAAGAGACGCGAGTGCTATTTGCACTGTGTATGGCAAAGGGAGCGCAATAGTGACTCTTCTTATCAGAAAACAACTCTTGCTCTTAGGACCAGAAACTGCATGTGATTCAACTCCATTTAGGACTGGGAAACAAATGCTAGCTCGCCTTACAAGAAACACACTCAGCTTTGAGAAAAGGGCACACTTCTACTCTACTGTGTTTCCTATGTGGTCCTAACAGTGAGCTTGCTCAGAACAAAAGAACCGTGCTTCCTACACACACCGGCCATATCTAGTTCAACTCTGCTTAGGAACCTGACAAGAACAGTAGATCCTCTTCAGTCCAATACACTGTACATGCTGGGAACAGACACCAGTGCTATTTGCCCTGTGTATGACAATGGGAGCGCAATAGTGACTCTTCTTACCAGAAAACAACTCTTGGTCGTAGGACTAGAAACTGCATGGGATTCAACTCCATTTAGGACTGGTAAACAAACGTTAGCTCGCCTTACAAGAAACACACTCTGCTTTTGAGAAAAGAGCACTCTTCTACTCTACTGTGTTTCCTATAGTGCCAGAACAGTGAGCTTGTTCAGAACAAAAGAACTGTGCTTCCTATACACACGGGCCATATGTAGTTCAACTCTGCTTAGGAAACTGACAAGAACCGTAGCTCCTCTTCAGTCCAATACACTGTATTTGCTGGCAACAGACGCGAGTGCTATTTGCACTGTGTACAGCAATGGGAGCACAATAGTGACTCCTCTTACCAGAAAACAACTCTTGCTCGTAGGACCAGAAACTGCATGGGATTCAACTCCATTTAGGACTGGGAAACAAACGCTAGCTCGCCTTACAAGAAACAAAATCTGCTTTTGAGGAAAGGGAACTATTCTACTCTACTGTGTTTCCTATGTTGTCCGAACAGTGAGCTCGCTAAGAACAAAAGAACTGTGCTTCCTACACACACGGGCCATATCTAGTTCAACTCTGCTTAGGAAACTGACAAGAACAGTATCCTTTCTTCAGTCCAATACACTCTACTTGCTGGGAAGAGACGCGAGTGCTATTTGCACTGTGTATGGCAAAGGGAGCGCAATAGTGACTCTTCTTATCAGAAAACAACTCTTGCTCTTAGGACCAGAAACTGCATGTGATTCAACTCCATTTAGGACTGGGAAACAAACGCTAGCTCGCCTTACAAGAAACACACTCTGCTTTGAGAAAAGGTCACACTTCTACTCTACTGTTTTTCCTATGGTGTCCTAACAGTGAGGTTGCTCAGAACAAAAGAACCGTGCTTCCTACACACACCGGCCATATCTAGTTCAACTCTGCTTAGGAAACTGACAAGAACAGTAGCTCTGCTTCAGTCCAATACACTGTACTTGCTGGGAACAGATGCGAGTGCTATTTGTACTGTGTATGGAAATGGGAGCAAAATAATGACTTTCCTTACCAGAAAATAAATCTTGCTCATAGGACCAAAAACTGCATGTGATTCAACTCCATTTAGAACTGGGAAACAAACGCTAGCTCGCCTTTCAAGAAACACACTATGCTTTTGAGAAAAGAGCACTCTTCTACTCTGCTGTGTTTCCTATAGGGCCAGAACTTTGAGCTTGCTCAGAACAAAAGAACAGTGCTTCCTACACACACGGGCCATATCTAGTTCAATTCTGGTTAGGAAACTGAAAAGAACAGTAGCCTCTCTTCAGTCCAATACACTGTACTTGCTGGGAACAGACGCGAGTGCTATTTGCACTGTGTATGGCAAAGGGAGCGCAATAGTGACTTTCCTTACCAGAAAACAACTCTTGCTCGTAGGACCAAAAACTGCATGTGATTCAACTCCATTTCTGACTGGGAAACAAACGCTAGCTTGCCTTACAAGAAACACACTCTGCTTTTGAGAAAAGAGCAGTCTTCTATTCTGCTGTGGTTCATATGGGGTCCGAACATTGAGCTTGCTCAGAACAAAAGAACTGTGCTTCCTACACACACTGGCCATATCTAGTTCAACTCTGCTTAGGAAACTGACAAGAACAGTAGCTCCTCTTCAGTCGAATACACTGTACTTGCTGGGAACAGACACGAGTGCTATTTGCACTGTGTATGGCAATGGGAGTGCAATAGTGACTTTCCTTACCAGAAATCAACTCTTGCTCGTAGGACCAAAAACTGGAAGTGATTCAACTCCATTTAGGACTGGGAAACAAATGCTAGCTCGCCTTACAAGAAACACACTCTGCTTTTGAGAAAAGAGCACTCTTCTGCTCTACTGTGTTTCCTCTGGGGTTCGAACAGTGAGCTTGCTCAGAGCAAAAGAACTGTGCTTCCTACGCACATGGGCCATATCTAGTTCAACTCTCCTTAGGAAACTGACAAGAACAGTAGCTCCTCTTTAGTCCAATACATTGTACTTGTTGGGAACAGACGCGAGTGCTATTTGTACTGTGTATGGCAATGGGAGCGCAATACTGACTCTTCTTACCAGAAAACAACTCTTGCTCGTAGGACCAAATACTGCATTTGATTCACCTCCATTTAGTACTGGGAAACAAACGCTAGCTAGCGTTACAAGAAACACACTCTGCTTTTGAAAAAAGAGCACTCTTCTACTCTACTGTGTTTCCTATAGGGCCAGAACTTTGAGCTTGCTCAGAACAAAAGAACTGTGCTTCCTACACACGGGCCATATCTAGTTCAACTCTGCTTAGGAAACTGACAAGAACAGTAGCTCTGCTTCAGTCCAATACACTGTACTTGCTGGGAACAGATGCGAGTGCTATTTGTACTGTGTATGGAAATGGGAGCAAAATAATGACTTTCCTTACCAGAAAATAAATCTTGCTCATAGGACCAAAAACTGCATGTGATTCAACTCCATTTAGAACTGGGAAACAAACGCTAGCTCGCCTTTCAAGAAACACACTATGCTTTTGAGAAAAGAGCACTCTTCTACTCTGCTGTGTTTCCTATAGGGCCAGAACTTTGAGCTTGCTCAGAACAAAAGAACAGTGCTTCCTACACACACGGGCCATATCTAGTTCAATTCTGGTTAGGAAACTGAAAAGAACAGTAGCCTCTCTTCAGTCCAATACACTGTACTTGCTGGGAACAGACGCGAGTGCTATTTGCACTGTGTATGGCAAAGGGAGCGCAATAGTGACTTTCCTTACCAGAAAACAACTCTTGCTCGTAGGACCAAAAACTGCATGTGATTCAACTCCATTTCTGACTGGGAAACAAACGCTAGCTTGCCTTACAAGAAACACACTCTGCTTTTGAGAAAAGAGCAGTCTTCTATTCTGCTGTGGTTCATATGGGGTCCGAACATTGAGCTTGCTCAGAACAAAAGAACTGTGCTTCCTACACACACTGGCCATATCTAGTTCAACTCTGCTTAGGAAACTGACAAGAACAGTAGCTCCTCTTCAGTCGAATACACTGTACTTGCTGGGAACAGACACGAGTGCTATTTGCACTGTGTATGGCAATGGGAGTGCAATAGTGACTTTCCTTACCAGAAATCAACTCTTGCTCGTAGGACCAAAAACTGGAAGTGATTCAACTCCATTTAGGACTGGGAAACAAATGCTAGCTCGCCTTACAAGAAACACACTCTGCTTTTGAGAAAAGAGCACTCTTCTGCTCTACTGTGTTTCCTCTGGGGTTCGAACAGTGAGCTTGCTCAGAGCAAAAGAACTGTGCTTCCTACGCACATGGGCCATATCTAGTTCAACTCTCCTTAGGAAACTGACAAGAACAGTAGCTCCTCTTTAGTCCAATACATTGTACTTGTTGGGAACAGACGCGAGTGCTATTTGTACTGTGTATGGCAATGGGAGCGCAATACTGACTCTTCTTACCAGAAAACAACTCTTGCTCGTAGGACCAAATACTGCATTTGATTCACCTCCATTTAGTACTGGGAAACAAACGCTAGCTAGCGTTACAAGAAACACACTCTGCTTTTGAAAAAAGAGCACTCTTCTACTCTACTGTGTTTCCTATAGGGCCAGAACTTTGAGCTTGCTCAGAACAAAAGAACTGTGCTTCCTACACACGGGCCATATCTAGTTCAATTCTGGTTAGGAAACTGAAAAGAACAGTAGCCTCTCTTCAGTCCAATACACTGTACTTGCTGGGAACAGACACGAGTGCTATTAGCACTGTGAATGTCAAATGGAACGCAAAATGGACTCTTCTTACCAGAAAACAACTCTTGCTCGTAGGACCAGAAACTGCATGTGTATTACAACTCCATTTAGGAGTGGGAAACAAACGCTAGCTTGCCTTACAAGAAACACACTCTGCTTTTGAGAAAAGAGCACTCTTCTACTCTACTGTGTTTCCTATGGGGTCCGAACAGTGAGCTTGCTCAGAACAAAAGAACTGTGCTTCCTACACACACTGGCCATATCTAGTTCAACTCTGCCTAGGAAACTGACAAGAACAGTAGCTCCTCTTCAGTCCAATAAACTGTACTTTCGGGAAGAGACGCGAGAGCTATTTGCACTGTGTATGGCAAAGGGAGCGCAATAGTGACTTTCCTTACCAGAAAACAACTCTTGCTCGTAGGACCAAAAACTTAATGTGATTCAACTCCATTTCTGACTGGGAAACAAACGCTAGCTCGCCTTACAAGAAACACACTCTGCTTTTGAGAAAAGAGCAGTCTTCTATTCTGCTGTAGTTCATATGGGGTCCGAACATTGAGCTTGCTCAGAACAAAAGAACTGTGCTTCCTACACACACTGGCCATATCTAGTTCAACTCTGCTTAGGAAACTGACAAGAACAGTAGTTCCTCTTCAGTCGAATACACTGTACTTGCTGGGAACAGACGCCAGTGCTATTTGCACTGTGTATGGCAATGGGAGTGCAATAGTGACTTTCCTTACCAGAAATCAAATCTTGCTTGTAGGACCAAAAACTGGATGTGATTCAACTCCATTTAGGACTGGGAAACAAATGCTAGCTCGCCTTACAAGAAACACACTCTGCTTTTGAGAAAAGAGCACTCTTCTACTCTACTGTGTTTCCTATGGTGTCCGAACATTGAGCTTGCTCAGAACAAAAGAACTGTGCTTCCTACACACAGGGGCCATATCCAGGTCAACTCTGCTTGGGAAACTGACAAGAACAGTAACTCCGCTTCAGTCCAATACACTGTATTTGCTGGGAACAGACGGGAGTGCTATTTGCACTGTGTATGGCAATGGGAGCGCAATAGTGACTTTCCTTACCAGAAAACAACTCTTGCTGGTAGGACCAGAAACTGCATGTGATTCAACTCCATTTAGTACTGGGAAACAAACGCTAGCTCGCCTTACAAGAAACACACTCTGCTTTTGAGAAAAGAGCACTCTTCTGCTCTACTGTGTTTCCTCTGGGGTTCGAACAGTGAGCTTGCTCAGAACTAAAGAACTGTGCTTACTACACACATGGGCCATATCTAGTTCAACTCTCCTTAGGAAACTGACAAGAACAGTAGCTCCTCTTTAGTCCAATACACTGTACTTGTTGGGAACAGACGCGAGTGCTATTTGTACTGGGTAAGGCAATGGGAGCGCAATAGTGACTCTTCTTACCAGAAAACAACTCTAGCTCGTAGGACCAAATACTGCATTTGATTCACCTCCATTTAGTACTGGGAAACAAACGCTAGCTAGCCTTACAAGAAACACACTCTGCTTTTGAGAAAAGAGCACTCTTCTACTCTACTGTGTTTCCTATAGGGCCAGAACTTTGAGCTTGCTCAGAACAAAAGAACAGTGCTTCCTACACACACGGGCCATATCTAGTTCAATTCTGGTTAGGAAACTGAAAAGAACAGTAGCCTCTCTTCGGTCCAATACACTGTACTTGCTGGGAACAGACGCGAGTGCTATTTGCACTGTGTGTGGCAAAGGGAGCGCAATAGTGACTTTCCTTACCAGAAAACAACTCTTGCTCGTAGGACCAAAAACTGCATGTGATTCAACTCCATTTCTGACTGGGAAACAAACGCTAGCTTGCCTTACAAGAAACACACTCTGCTTTTGAGAAAAGAGCAGTCTTCTATTCTACTGTGGTTCATATGGGGTCCGAACATTGAGCTTGCTCAGAACAAAAGAACTGTGCTTCCTACACACACTGGCCATATCTAGTTCAACTCTGCTTAGGAAACTGACAAGAACAGTAGCTCCTCTTCAGTTCAATACACTGTACTTGCTGGGAACAGACGCGAGGGCTATTTGCACTGTGTACGGCAATGGGAGCACAATAGTGACTCTTCTTACCAGAAAACAACTCTTGCTCTTAGGAACAGAAACTGCATTTGATTCAATCCACTTAGGACTGGGAAACAAATGCTAGCTCGCCTTACAAGAAACACGCTCTGCTTTTGAGAATAGGGCACACATCTTCTCTACTGTGTTTCCTATGGGGTCCAAACAGTGAGCTTGCTCAGAACAAAAGAATTTTGCTTAATACACACACGGGTCATATCTAGTTCAACTCTGCTTAAGAAACTGACAAGAACAGTAGCTCCTCTTCAGTCCAATACACTGTACTTGCTGGGAACAGACGCGAGTGCTATTTGCACTGTGTATGGCAATGGGAGAGCAATAGTGACTTTCCTTACCAGAAAAAAACTCTTGCTCGTAGGACCAAAAACTCGATGTGATTCAACTCCATTTAGGACTGTAAATCAAACGCTAGCTCGCCTTACAAGAAACACACTCTGCTTTTGAGAAAAGAGCACTCTTCTACTCTACTGTGTTTCCTATGGGGTCTGAACAGTGAGCTTGCTCAGAACAAAAGAACTGTGCTTCCTACACACAGGGGCCATATCTAGTTCAACTCTGCTTAGGAAACTGACAAGAACAGTAGCTCCTCTTCAGTCCAATGCACTGTATTTGCTGGCAACAGACGCGAGTGCTATTTGCACTGTGTACAGCAATGGGAGCACAATAGTGACTCTTCTTACCAGAAAACAACTCTTGCTCGTAGGACCAGAAACTGCATGGGATTCAACTCCATTTAGGACTGGGAAACAAACGCTAGGTCGCATTACAAGAAACACACTCTGCTTTTGAGAAAAGAGCACTCTTCTACTCTACTGTGTTTCCTGTGGAGTCCGAACAGAGAGCTTTCTCAGAACAAAAGAACTGTGCTTCCTACATCCGGGCCATATCTAGTTCAACTCTGCTTAGGAAACTGACAAGAGAAGTAGCTCCTCTTCAGTCCAATACACTGTACTTGCTGGGAACAGATGCGAGTGTTATTTGCACTGTGTATGGCAATGGCAGCGCAATAGTGTCTTTCTTTACTTGAAAGCAACTCTTGCGTGTAAGACCAAAAACTGCATGTGATTCAAGTCCATTTAGGTTTGGGAAACAAACGCTAGCTTGCCTCACAAGAAACAAAATCTGCTTTTGAGGAAAGAGAACTATTCTACTCTACTGTGTTTCCTATGGGGTCCGAACAGTGAGCTTGCTAAGAACAAAAGAACTGTGCTTCCTACACACACGGGCCATATCTAGTTCAACTCTCCTTAGGAAACTGACAAGAACAGTAGCTCCTCTTCAGTCCAATACACTCTACTTGCTGGGAACAGACGCGAGTGCTATTTGCACAGTGTATGGCAAAGGGAGCGCAATAGTGACTTTCCTTACCAGAAAACAACTCTTGCTGGTAGGACCAAAAACTGCATGTGATTCAACTCCATTTCTGACTGGGGAACAAACGCTAGCTCGTCTTACAAGAAACACACTCTGCTTTTGAGAAAAGAGCACTCTTCTACTCTACTGTGGTTCATATGGGGTCCGAACATTGAGCTTGCTCAGAACAAAAGAACTGTGCTTCCTACACACACTGGCCATATCTAGTTCAACTCTGCTTACGAAACTGACAAGAACAGTAGCTCCTCTTCAGTCCAATACACTGTACTTGCTGGGAACAGACACGAGTGCTATTTGCACTGTGTAGGGCAATGGGAGTGCAATAGTGACTTTCCTTACCAGAAATAAACTCTTGCTCGTAGGACCAAAAACTGGATGTGATTCAACTCCATTTAGGACTGGGAAACAAACACTAGCTCGCCTTACAAGAAACACACTCTGCTTTTGAGAAAAGAGCACTCTTCTACTCTACTGTGTTTCCTATGGGGTCCGGACATTGAGCTTGCTCAGAACAAAAGAACTGTGCTTCCTACACACAGGGGCCATATCTAGGTCAACCATGCTTAGGAAACTGACAGGAACAGTAGCTCCGCTTCAGTCCAATACACTGTATTGGCTGGGAACAGACGCGAGTGCTATTTGCACTGTGTATGGCAATGGGAGCGCAATAGTGACTTTCCTTACCAGAAAACAACTCTTGCTGGTAGGACCAGAAACTGCATGTGATTCAACTCCATTTAGTACTGGGAAACAAACGCTAGCTCGCCTTACAAGAAACACACTCTGCTTTTGAGAAAAGAGCACTCTTCTGCTCTAGTGTGTTTCCTATGGGATCCGAACAGTGAGCTTGCTCAGAACAAAAGAACTGTGCTTCCTACACACACGGGCCATGTCTAGTTCAACTCTCATTAGGAAACTGACAAGAACAGTAGCTCCTCTTTAGTCCAATACACTGTACATGTTGGGAACAGACGCGAGTGCTATTTGTACTGTGTATGGCATTGGGAGCGCAATAGTGACTCTTCTTACCAGAAAACAACTCTTGCTCGTAGGACCAAATACTGCATTTGATTCACCTCCATTTAGTACTGGGAAACAAACGCTAGCTAGCCTTACAAGAAACACACTCTGCTTTTGAGAAAAGAGCACTCTTCTACTCTACTGTGTTTCCTATAGGGCCAGAACTTTGAGCTTGCTCAGAACAAAAGAACAGTGCTTCCTACACACACGGGCCATATCTAGTTCAATTCTGGTTAGGAAACTGAAAAGAACAGTAGCCTCTCTTCGGTCCAATACACTGTACTTGCTGGGAACAGACGCGAGTGCTATTTGCACTGTGTGTGGCAAAGGGAGCGCAATAGTGACTTTCCTTACCAGAAAACAACTCTTGCTCGTAGGACCAAAAACTGCATGTGATTCAACTCCATTTCTGACTGGGAAACAAACGCTAGCTTGCCTTACAAGAAACACACTCTGCTTTTGAGAAAAGAGCAGTCTTCTATTCTACTGTGGTTCATATGGGGTCCGAACATTGAGCTTGCTCAGAACAAAAGAACTGTGCTTCCTACACACACTGGCCATATCTAGTTCAACTCTGCTTAGGAAACTGACAAGAACAGTAGCTCCTCTTCAGTTCAATACACTGTACTTGCTGGGAACAGACGCGAGGGCTATTTGCACTGTGTACGGCAATGGGAGCACAATAGTGACTCTTCTTACCAGAAAACAACTCTTGCTCTTAGGAACAGAAACTGCATTTGATTCAATCCACTTAGGACTGGGAAACAAATGCTAGCTCGCCTTACAAGAAACACGCTCTGCTTTTGAGAATAGGGCACACATCTTCTCTACTGTGTTTCCTATGGGGTCCAAACAGTGAGCTTGCTCAGAACAAAAGAATTTTGCTTAATACACACACGGGTCATATCTAGTTCAACTCTGCTTAAGAAACTGACAAGAACAGTAGCTCCTCTTCAGTCCAATACACTGTACTTGCTGGGAACAGACGCGAGTGCTATTTGCACTGTGTATGGCAATGGGAGAGCAATAGTGACTTTCCTTACCAGAAAAAAACTCTTGCTCGTAGGACCAAAAACTCGATGTGATTCAACTCCATTTAGGACTGTAAATCAAACGCTAGCTCGCCTTACAAGAAACACACTCTGCTTTTGAGAAAAGAGCACTCTTCTACTCTACTGTGTTTCCTATGGGGTCTGAACAGTGAGCTTGCTCAGAACAAAAGAACTGTGCTTCCTACACACAGGGGCCATATCTAGTTCAACTCTGCTTAGGAAACTGACAAGAACAGTAGCTCCTCTTCAGTCCAATGCACTGTATTTGCTGGCAACAGACGCGAGTGCTATTTGCACTGTGTACAGCAATGGGAGCACAATAGTGACTCTTCTTACCAGAAAACAACTCTTGCTCGTAGGACCAGAAACTGCATGGGATTCAACTCCATTTAGGACTGGGAAACAAACGCTAGGTCGCATTACAAGAAACACACTCTGCTTTTGAGAAAAGAGCACTCTTCTACTCTACTGTGTTTCCTGTGGAGTCCGAACAGAGAGCTTTCTCAGAACAAAAGAACTGTGCTTCCTACATCCGGGCCATATCTAGTTCAACTCTGCTTAGGAAACTGACAAGAGAAGTAGCTCCTCTTCAGTCCAATACACTGTACTTGCTGGGAACAGATGCGAGTGTTATTTGCACTGTGTATGGCAATGGCAGCGCAATAGTGTCTTTCTTTACTTGAAAGCAACTCTTGCGTGTAAGACCAAAAACTGCATGTGATTCAAGTCCATTTAGGTTTGGGAAACAAACGCTAGCTTGCCTCACAAGAAACAAAATCTGCTTTTGAGGAAAGAGAACTATTCTACTCTACTGTGTTTCCTATGGGGTCCGAACAGTGAGCTTGCTAAGAACAAAAGAACTGTGCTTCCTACACACACGGGCCATATCTAGTTCAACTCTCCTTAGGAAACTGACAAGAACAGTAGCTCCTCTTCAGTCCAATACACTCTACTTGCTGGGAACAGACGCGAGTGCTATTTGCACAGTGTATGGCAAAGGGAGCGCAATAGTGACTTTCCTTACCAGAAAACAACTCTTGCTGGTAGGACCAAAAACTGCATGTGATTCAACTCCATTTCTGACTGGGGAACAAACGCTAGCTCGTCTTACAAGAAACACACTCTGCTTTTGAGAAAAGAGCACTCTTCTACTCTACTGTGGTTCATATGGGGTCCGAACATTGAGCTTGCTCAGAACAAAAGAACTGTGCTTCCTACACACACTGGCCATATCTAGTTCAACTCTGCTTACGAAACTGACAAGAACAGTAGCTCCTCTTCAGTCCAATACACTGTACTTGCTGGGAACAGACACGAGTGCTATTTGCACTGTGTAGGGCAATGGGAGTGCAATAGTGACTTTCCTTACCAGAAATAAACTCTTGCTCGTAGGACCAAAAACTGGATGTGATTCAACTCCATTTAGGACTAGGAAACAAACACTAGCTCGCCTTACAAGAAACACACTCTGCTTTTGAGAAAAGAGCACTCTTCTACTCTACTGTGTTTCCTATGGGGTCCGGACATTGAGCTTGCTCAGAACAAAAGAACTGTGCTTCCTACACACAGGGGCCATATCTAGGTCAACCATGCTTAGGAAACTGACAGGAACAGTAGCTCCGCTTCAGTCCAATACACTGTATTGGCTGGGAACAGACGCGAGTGCTATTTGCACTGTGTATGGCAATGGGAGCGCAATAGTGACTTTCCTTACCAGAAAACAACTCTTGCTGGTAGGACCAGAAACTGCATGTGATTCAACTCCATTTAGTACTGGGAAACAAACGCTAGCTCGCCTTACAAGAAACACACTCTGCTTTTGAGAAAAGAGCACTCTTCTGCTCTAGTGTGTTTCCTATGGGATCCGAACAGTGAGCTTGCTCAGAACAAAAGAACTGTGCTTCCTACACACACGGGCCATGTCTAGTTCAACTCTCATTAGGAAACTGACAAGAACAGTAGCTCCTCTTTAGTCCAATACACTGTACATGTTGGGAACAGACGCGAGTGCTATTTGTACTGTGTATGGCATTGGGAGCGCAATAGTGACTCTTCTTACCAGAAAACAACTCTTGCTCGTAGGACCAAATACTGCATTTGATTCACCTCCATTTAGTACTGGGAAACAAACGCTAGCTAGCCTTACAAGAAACACACTCTGCTTTTGAGAAAAGAGCACTCTTCTACTCTACTGTGTTTCCTATAGGGCCAGAACTTTGAGCTTGCTCAGAACAAAAGAACTGTGCTTCCTACACACACGGGCCATATCTAGTTCAATTCTGGTTAGGAAACTGAAAAGAACAGTAGCCTCTCTTCAGTCCAATACACTGTACTTGCTGGGAACAGACGCGAGTGCTATTTGCACTGTGTATGGCAAATGGAACGCAAAATGGACTCTTCTTACCAGAAAACAACTCTTGCTCGTAGGACCAGAAACTGCATGTGTATTTCAACTCCATTTAGGAGTGGGAAACAAACGCTAGCTCACCTTTCAAGAAACACACTCTGCTTTTGAGAAAAGAGCACTTTTCTACTCTACTGTATTTATTATAGGGCCAGAACAGTGAGCTTGCTCAGAACAAAAGTACTGTGCTTCCTACACACACTGGCCATATCTAGTTCAACTCTGCTTAGGAAACTGACAAGAACAGTAGCTCCTCTTCAGTTCAATACACTGTACTTGCTGGGAACAGACGCGAGGGCTATTTGCACTGTGTACGGCAATGGGAGCACAATAGTGACTCTTCTTACCAGAAAACAACTCTTGCTCTTAGGAACAGAAACTGCATTTGATTCAATCCACTTAGGACTGGGAAACAAATGCTAGCTCGCCTTACAAGAAACACGCTCTGCTTTTGAGAATAGGGCACACATCTTCTCTACTGTGTTTCCTATGGGGTCCAAACAGTGAGCTTGCTCAGAACAAAAGAATTTTGCTTAATACACACACGGGTCATATCTAGTTCAACTCTGCTTAAGAAACTGACAAGAACAGTAGCTCCTCTTCAGTCCAATACACTGTACTTGCTGGGAACAGACGCGAGTGCTATTTGCACTGTGTATGGCAATGGGAGAGCAATAGTGACTTTCCTTACCAGAAAAAAACTCTTGCTCGTAGGACCAAAAACTCGATGTGATTCAACTCCATTTAGGACTGTAAATCAAACGCTAGCTCGCCTTACAAGAAACACACTCTGCTTTTGAGAAAAGAGCACTCTTCTACTCTACTGTGTTTCCTATGGGGTCTGAACAGTGAGCTTGCTCAGAACAAAAGAACTGTGCTTCCTACACACAGGGGCCATATCTAGTTCAACTCTGCTTAGGAAACTGACAAGAACAGTAGCTCCTCTTCAGTCCAATGCACTGTATTTGCTGGCAACAGACGCGAGTGCTATTTGCACTGTGTACAGCAATGGGAGCACAATAGTGACTCTTCTTACCAGAAAACAACTCTTGCTCGTAGGACCAGAAACTGCATGGGATTCAACTCCATTTAGGACTGGGAAACAAACGCTAGGTCGCATTACAAGAAACACACTCTGCTTTTGAGAAAAGAGCACTCTTCTACTCTACTGTGTTTCCTGTGGAGTCCGAACAGAGAGCTTTCTCAGAACAAAAGAACTGTGCTTCCTACATCCGGGCCATATCTAGTTCAACTCTGCTTAGGAAACTGACAAGAGAAGTAGCTCCTCTTCAGTCCAATACACTGTACTTGCTGGGAACAGATGCGAGTGTTATTTGCACTGTGTATGGCAATGGCAGCGCAATAGTGTCTTTCTTTACTTGAAAGCAACTCTTGCGTGTAAGACCAAAAACTGCATGTGATTCAAGTCCATTTAGGTTTGGGAAACAAACGCTAGCTTGCCTCACAAGAAACAAAATCTGCTTTTGAGGAAAGAGAACTATTCTACTCTACTGTGTTTCCTATGGGGTCCGAACAGTGAGCTTGCTAAGAACAAAAGAACTGTGCTTCCTACACACACGGGCCATATCTAGTTCAACTCTCCTTAGGAAACTGACAAGAACAGTAGCTCCTCTTCAGTCCAATACACTCTACTTGCTGGGAACAGACGCGAGTGCTATTTGCACAGTGTATGGCAAAGGGAGCGCAATAGTGACTTTCCTTACCAGAAAACAACTCTTGCTGGTAGGACCAAAAACTGCATGTGATTCAACTCCATTTCTGACTGGGGAACAAACGCTAGCTCGTCTTACAAGAAACACACTCTGCTTTTGAGAAAAGAGCACTCTTCTACTCTACTGTGGTTCATATGGGGTCCGAACATTGAGCTTGCTCAGAACAAAAGAACTGTGCTTCCTACACACACTGGCCATATCTAGTTCAACTCTGCTTACGAAACTGACAAGAACAGTAGCTCCTCTTCAGTCCAATACACTGTACTTGCTGGGGACAGACACGAGTGCTATTTGCACTGTGTAGGGCAATGGGAGTGCAATAGTGACTTTCCTTACCAGAAATAAACTCTTGCTCGTAGGACCAAAAACTGGATGTGATTCAACTCCATTTAGGACTAGGAAACAAACACTAGCTCGCCTTACAAGAAACACACTCTGCTTTTGAGAAAAGAGCACTCTTCTACTCTACTGTGTTTCCTATGGGGTCCGGACATTGAGCTTGCTCAGAACAAAAGAACTGTGCTTCCTACACACAGGGGCCATATCTAGGTCAACCATGCTTAGGAAACTGACAGGAACAGTAGCTCCGCTTCAGTCCAATACACTGTATTGGCTGGGAACAGACGCGAGTGCTATTTGCACTGTGTATGGCAATGGGAGCGCAATAGTGACTTTCCTTACCAGAAAACAACTCTTGCTGGTAGGACCAGAAACTGCATGTGATTCAACTCCATTTAGTACTGGGAAACAAACGCTAGCTCGCCTTACAAGAAACACACTCTGCTTTTGAGAAAAGAGCACTCTTCTGCTCTAGTGTGTTTCCTATGGGATCCGAACAGTGAGCTTGCTCAGAACAAAAGAACTGTGCTTCCTACACACACGGGCCATGTCTAGTTCAACTCTCATTAGGAAACTGACAAGAACAGTAGCTCCTCTTTAGTCCAATACACTGTACATGTTGGGAACAGACGCGAGTGCTATTTGTACTGTGTATGGCATTGGGAGCGCAATAGTGACTCTTCTTACCAGAAAACAACTCTTGCTCGTAGGACCAAATACTGCATTTGATTCACCTCCATTTAGTACTGGGAAACAAACGCTAGCTAGCCTTACAAGAAACACACTCTGCTTTTGAGAAAAGAGCACTCTTCTACTCTACTGTGTTTCCTATAGGGCCAGAACTTTGAGCTTGCTCAGAACAAAAGAACTGTGCTTCCTACACACACGGGCCATATCTAGTTCAATTCTGGTTAGGAAACTGAAAAGAACAGTAGCCTCTCTTCAGTCCAATACACTGTACTTGCTGGGAACAGACGCGAGTGCTATTTGCACTGTGTATGGCAAATGGAACGCAAAATGGACTCTTCTTACCAGAAAACAACTCTTGCTCGTAGGACCAGAAACTGCATGTGTATTTCAACTCCATTTAGGAGTGGGAAACAAACGCTAGCTCACCTTTCAAGAAACACACTCTGCTTTTGAGAAAAGAGCACTTTTCTACTCTACTGTATTTATTATAGGGCCAGAACAGTGAGCTTGCTCAGAACAAAAGTACTGTGCTTCCTACACACACTGGCCATATCTAGTTCAACTCTGCTTAGGAAACTGACAAGAACAGTAGCTCCTCTTCAGTTCAATACACTGTACTTGCTGGGAACAGACGCGAGGGCTATTTGCACTGTGTACGGCAATGGGAGCACAATAGTGACTCTTCTTACCAGAAAACAACTCTTGCTCTTAGGAACAGAAACTGCATTTGATTCAATCCACTTAGGACTGGGAAACAAATGCTAGCTCGCCTTACAAGAAACACGCTCTGCTTTTGAGAATAGGGCACACATCTTCTCTACTGTGTTTCCTATGGGGTCCAAACAGTGAGCTTGCTCAGAACAAAAGAATTTTGCTTAATACACACACGGGTCATATCTAGTTCAACTCTGCTTAAGAAACTGACAAGAACAGTAGCTCCTCTTCAGTCCAATACACTGTACTTGCTGGGAACAGACGCGAGTGCTATTTGCACTGTGTATGGCAATGGGAGAGCAATAGTGACTTTCCTTACCAGAAAAAAACTCTTGCTCGTAGGACCAAAAACTCGATGTGATTCAACTCCATTTAGGACTGTAAATCAAACGCTAGCTCGCCTTACAAGAAACACACTCTGCTTTTGAGAAAAGAGCACTCTTCTACTCTACTGTGTTTCCTATGGGGTCTGAACAGTGAGCTTGCTCAGAACAAAAGAACTGTGCTTCCTACACACAGGGGCCATATCTAGTTCAACTCTGCTTAGGAAACTGACAAGAACAGTAGCTCCTCTTCAGTCCAATGCACTGTATTTGCTGGCAACAGACGCGAGTGCTATTTGCACTGTGTACAGCAATGGGAGCACAATAGTGACTCTTCTTACCAGAAAACAACTCTTGCTCGTAGGACCAGAAACTGCATGGGATTCAACTCCATTTAGGACTGGGAAACAAACGCTAGGTCGCATTACAAGAAACACACTCTGCTTTTGAGAAAAGAGCACTCTTCTACTCTACTGTGTTTCCTGTGGAGTCCGAACAGAGAGCTTTCTCAGAACAAAAGAACTGTGCTTCCTACATCCGGGCCATATCTAGTTCAACTCTGCTTAGGAAACTGACAAGAGAAGTAGCTCCTCTTCAGTCCAATACACTGTACTTGCTGGGAACAGATGCGAGTGTTATTTGCACTGTGTATGGCAATGGCAGCGCAATAGTGTCTTTCTTTACTTGAAAGCAACTCTTGCGTGTAAGACCAAAAACTGCATGTGATTCAAGTCCATTTAGGTTTGGGAAACAAACGCTAGCTTGCCTCACAAGAAACAAAATCTGCTTTTGAGGAAAGAGAACTATTCTACTCTACTGTGTTTCCTATGGGGTCCGAACAGTGAGCTTGCTAAGAACAAAAGAACTGTGCTTCCTACACACACGGGCCATATCTAGTTCAACTCTCCTTAGGAAACTGACAAGAACAGTAGCTCCTCTTCAGTCCAATACACTCTACTTGCTGGGAACAGACGCGAGTGCTATTTGCACAGTGTATGGCAAAGGGAGCGCAATAGTGACTTTCCTTACCAGAAAACAACTCTTGCTGGTAGGACCAAAAACTGCATGTGATTCAACTCCATTTCTGACTGGGGAACAAACGCTAGCTCGTCTTACAAGAAACACACTCTGCTTTTGAGAAAAGAGCACTCTTCTACTCTACTGTGGTTCATATGGGGTCCGAACATTGAGCTTGCTCAGAACAAAAGAACTGTGCTTCCTACACACACTGGCCATATCTAGTTCAACTCTGCTTACGAAACTGACAAGAACAGTAGCTCCTCTTCAGTCCAATACACTGTACTTGCTGGGAACAGACATGAGTGCTATTTGCACTGTGTAGGGCAATGGGAGTGCAATAGTGACTTTCCTTACCAGAAATAAACTCTTGCTCGTAGGACCAAAAACTGGATGTGATTCAACTCCATTTAGGACTAGGAAACAAACACTAGCTCGCCTTACAAGAAACACACTCTGCTTTTGAGAAAAGAGCACTCTTCTACTCTACTGTGTTTCCTATGGGGTCCGGACATTGAGCTTGCTCAGAACAAAAGAACTGTGCTTCCTACACACAGGGGCCATATCTAGGTCAACCATGCTTAGGAAACTGACAGGAACAGTAGCTCCGCTTCAGTCCAATACACTGTATTGGCTGGGAACAGACGCGAGTGCTATTTGCACTGTGTATGGCAATGGGAGCGCAATAGTGACTTTCCTTACCAGAAAACAACTCTTGCTGGTAGGACCAGAAACTGCATGTGATTCAACTCCATTTAGTACTGGGAAACAAACGCTAGCTCGCCTTACAAGAAACACACTCTGCTTTTGAGAAAAGAGCACTCTTCTGCTCTAGTGTGTTTCCTATGGGATCCGAACAGTGAGCTTGCTCAGAACAAAAGAACTGTGCTTCCTACACACACGGGCCATGTCTAGTTCAACTCTCATTAGGAAACTGACAAGAACAGTAGCTCCTCTTTAGTCCAATACACTGTACATGTTGGGAACAGACGCGAGTGCTATTTGTACTGTGTATGGCATTGGGAGCGCAATAGTGACTCTTCTTACCAGAAAACAACTCTTGCTCGTAGGACCAAATACTGCATTTGATTCACCTCCATTTAGTACTGGGAAACAAACGCTAGCTAGCCTTACAAGAAACACACTCTGCTTTTGAGAAAAGAGCACTCTTCTACTCTACTGTGTTTCCTATAGGGCCAGAACTTTGAGCTTGCTCAGAACAAAAGAACTGTGCTTCCTACACACACGGGCCATATCTAGTTCAATTCTGGTTAGGAAACTGAAAAGAACAGTAGCCTCTCTTCAGTCCAATACACTGTACTTGCTGGGAACAGACGCGAGTGCTATTTGCACTGTGTATGGCAAATGGAACGCAAAATGGACTCTTCTTACCAGAAAACAACTCTTGCTCGTAGGACCAGAAACTGCATGTGTATTTCAACTCCATTTAGGAGTGGGAAACAAACGCTAGCTCACCTTTCAAGAAACACACTCTGCTTTTGAGAAAAGAGCACTTTTCTACTCTACTGTATTTATTATAGGGCCAGAACAGTGAGCTTGCTCAGAACAAAAGTACTGTGCTTCCTACACACACGGGCCATATCTAGTTCAACTCTGCTTAGAAAACTGACGAGAACAGTAGCTCCTCTTCAGTCCAATACACTGTACTTGCTGGGAAGAGACGCTAGTGCTATTTAAACTGTGTACAGCAATGGGAGCACAGTAGTGACTCTACTTACCAGAAAACATCTCTTGCTCTTAGGACCAGAAACTGCATATGATTCAACTCCACTTAGGACTAGGAAAAGAACGCTAGCACGCCTTACAAGAAACACACTCTGCTTTTGAGAAAAGAGCACTCTTCTACACTACTGTGTTTCCTATGGGATTTGAACAGTTAGCTTGCTCAGAAGAAAAGAACTGTGCTTCCTACACACACGGACCATATCTAGTTCTACTCTGCTTAGGAAACAGACAAGAACAGTAACTCCTCTTCAGTCCAATACACTGTACTTGCGGGAAGAGACGCGAGTGCTATTTGCACTGTGTATGGCAAAGGGAGCGCAATAGTGACATTCCTTACCAGAAAACAACTCTTGCTCGTAGGACCAAAAACTGCATGTGATTCAACTCCATTTCTGACTGGGAAACAAACGCTAGCTCGCCTTACAAGAAACACACTCTGCTTTTGAGAAAAGAGCAGTCTTCTATTCTGCTGTGGTTCATATGGGGTCCGAACATTGAGCTTGCTCAGAACAAAAGAACTGTGCTTCCTACACACACTGGCCATATCTAGTTCAACTCTGCTTAGGAAACTGACAAGAACAGTAGCTCCTCTTCAGTCGAATACACTGTACTTGCCGGGAACAGACGCGAGTGCTATTTGCACTGTGTATGGCAATGGGAGTGCAATAGTGACATTCCTTACCAAAAATCAACTCTTGCTCGTAGGACCAAAAACTGGATGTGATTCAACTCCATTTAGGACTGGGAAACAAATGCTAGCTCGCCTTACAAGAAACACACTCTGCTTTTGAGAAAAGAGCACTCTTCTACTCTACTGTGTTTCCTATGGGGTCCGAACATTGAGCTTGCTCAGAACAAAAGAACTGTGCTTCCTACACACAGGGGCCATATCCAGGTCAACTCTGCTTAGGAAACTGACAAGAACAGTAGCTCCGCTTCAGTCCAATACACTGTACTTGCTGGGAACAGACGCGAGTGCTATTTGCACTGTGTATGGCAATGGGAGCGCAATAGTGACTTTCCTTACCAGAAAACAACTCTTGCTGGTAGGACCAGAAACTGCATGTGATTCAACTCCACTTAGTACTGGGAAACAAACGCTAGCTCGCCTTACAAGAAACACACTCTGCTTTTGAGAAAAGAGCACTCTTCTGCTCTACTGTGTTTCCTCTGGGGTTCGAACAGTGAGCTTGCTCAGAACAAAAGAACTGTGCTTCCTACACACATGGGCCATATCTAGTTCAACTCTCCTTAGGAAACTGACAAGAACAGTAGCTCCTCTTTAGTCCAATACACTGTACTTGTTGGAAACAGACGCGAGTGCTATTTGTACTGTGTATGGCAATGGGAGCGCAAAAGTGACTCTTCTTAACCAGAAAACAACTCTTGCTCGTAGGAACAAATACTGCATTTGATTCACCTCCATTTAGTACTGGGAAACAAACGCTAGGTAGCCTTACAAGAAACACACTCTGCTTTTGAGAAAAGAGCACTCTTCTACTCTACTGTGTTTCCTATAGGGCCAGAACTTTGAGCTTGCTCAGAACAAAAGAACTGTGCTTCCTACACACACGGGCCATATCTAGTTCAATTCTGGTTAGGAAACTGAAAAGAACAGTAGCCTCTCTTCAGTCCAATACACTGTACTTGCTGGGAACAGACGCGAGTGCTATTTGCACTGTGTATGGCAAATGGAACGCAAAATGGACTCTTCTTACCAGAAAACAACTCTTGCTAGTAGGACCAGAAACTGCATGTGTATTACAACTCCATTTAGGAGTGGGAAACAAACGCTAGCTCACCTTTCAAGAAACACACTCTGCTTTTGAGAAAAGAGCACTTTTCTACTCTACTGTATTTACTATAGGGCCAGAACAGTGAGCTTGCTCAGAACAAAAGTACTGTGCTTCCTACACACACGGGCCATATATAGTTCAACTCTGCTTAGGAAACTGACGAGAACAGTAGCTCCTCTTCAGTCCAATACACTGTACTTGCTGGGAAGAGACGCGAGTGCTATTTAAACTGTGTACAGCAATGGGAGCACAGTAGTGACTCTTCTTACCAGAAAACATCTCTTGCTCTTAGGACCAGAAACTGCATATGATTCAACTCCACTTAGGACTGGTAAAAAACGCTAGCTCGCCTTACAAGAAAGACACTCTGCTTTTGAGAAAAGAGCACTCTTCTACTCTACTGTGTTTTCTATGGGATCCGAACAGTTAGCTTGCTCAGAACAAAAGAACTGTGCTTCCTACACACACGGACCATATCGAGTTGTATTCTGCTTAGGAAACTGACAAGAACAGTAGCTCCTCTTCAGTCCAATACACTGTACTTGCTGGGAACAGACGCCAGTGCTATTTGCACTGTGTATGAATATGGGAGCGCAATAGTGACTCTTCTTACCAGAAAACAACTCTTGCTTGTAGGACCAGAAACTGCATGTGATTCAACTCCATTTAGGACTGGGAACCAAACACTAGCTCTCCTTAAAAGAAACACACTCTGCTTTTGAGAAAAGAGCACTCTTTTACTCTACTGTGTTTCCTGTAGGGCCAAAAGAGAGAGCTTGTTCAGAACAAAAGAACTGTGCTTCCTATACACACGGACCATATCTATTTCAACTCTGCTTAGGAAACTGACAAGAACAGTAGCTCCTCTTCAGTCCAATACACTGTATTTGCTGGCAACAGACGCGAGTGCTATTTGCACTGTGTACAGCAATGCGAGCACAATAGTGACTCTTCTTACCAGAAAACAACTCTTGCTCGTAGGACCAGAAACTGCATGGGATTCAACTCCATTTAGGACTGGGAAACAAACGCTAGCTCGCCTTACAAGAAACAAAATCTGCTTTTGAGGAAAGAGAACTATTCTACTCTACTGTGTTTCCTATGGGGTCCGAACAGTGACCTTGCTAAGAACAAAAGAACTGTGCTTCCTACACACACGGGCCATATCTAGTTCAACTCTGCTTAGGAAACTGACAAGAACAGTATCCTTTCTTCAGTCCAATACACTCTACTTGCTGGGAAGAGACGCGAGTGCTATTTGCACTGTGTATGGCAAAGGGAGCGCAATAGTGACTCTTCTTATCAGAAAACAACTCTTGCTCTTAGGACCAGAAACTGCATGTTATTCAACTCCATTTAGGACTGGGAAACAAATGCTAGCTCGCATTACAAGAAACACACTCTGCTTTTGAGAAAAGAGCACTCTTCTACTCTACTGTGTTTCCTATAGGGCCAGAACAGTGAGTTTGGTCAGAACAAAAGAACTGTGCTTCCTACAAATACGGCTATATCTAGTACAATTCTGCTTAGGAAACTGACAAGAACAGTAGATCCTCTGCAGTCCAATACACTGTATATGCTGGGAACAGACGCCAGTGCTATTTGCCCTGTGTATGACAATGGGAGCACAATAGTGACTCTTCTTACCAGAAAACAACTCTTGCTTGTAGGACAAGAAACTGCATGTGAATCAACTCCATTTAGGACTGGGAAACAAACGCTAGCTCTCCTTACAAGAAACACACTCTGCTTTTGAGAAAAGAGCACTCTTCTACTCTACTGTGTTTCCTATGGGGTCCGAACATTGAGCTTGCTCAGAACAAAAGAACTGTGCTTCCTACACACACGGGCCATATCTAGTTCAACTCTGTTTAGGAAACTGACAAGAATAGTAGCTCCGCTTCAGTCCAATACACTGTACTTGCTGAAAACAGACGCGAGTGCTCTTTGCACTGTGTATGGCAATGGGAGTGCTATAGTGACTTTTCTTACCAGAAAACAACTCTTGCTCGTAGGACCAAAAAGTGCATGTGATTCAACTCCATTTAGGACTGGGAAACAAACGCTAGCTCGCCTTACAAGAAACACACTCTGCTTTTCAGAAAAGAGCACTCTTCAACTCTACTGTGTTTCCTATAGGGCCAGAACAGTGAGTTTGCTCAGAACAAAAGAACTGTGCTTCCTACAAATAAGGCCATATCTAGTTCTATTCTGCTTAGGAAACTGACAAGAACAGTAGCTCCTCTTCAGTTCAATACACTGTACTTGCTGGGAACAGACGCCAGTGCTATTTGCACTGTATATGGCAATGGGAGCGCAATAGTGACTTTGCTTACGAGAAAATAACTCTTGCTCGTAGGACCAAAAACTGCATGTGATTCAACTCCATTTTGGACTGGGAAACAAACGCTAGCTTGCCTTACAAGAAACACACTCTGCTTTTGAGAAAAGAGCACTCTTCTACTCTAATGTGTTTTCTATGGGGTCCGAACAGTGAGCTTGCTCAGAAAAAAGAACTGGGCTTCCTACACACAGGGGCCATATCTTGTTCAACTCTGCTTAGGAAACTGACAAGAACAGTAGATCCCCTTCAGTCCAGTACTCTGTACTTGCTGGGAACAGATGCGAGTGCTATTTGCACTGTGTATGGAAATGAGAGCACAATAGTGACTTTCCTTACCAGAAAACAACTCTTGCTCATAGGACCAAAAACTGCATGTGATTCAACTCCATTTAGGACTGGGAAACAAACGCTAGCTCGCCTTACAGGAAACACACTCTGCTTTTGAGAAAAGAGCACTCTTCTACTCTACTGTGTTTCCTATAGGGCCAAAAGAGTGAGCTTGCTCAGAACAAAAGAACTGTGCTCCATACAAATACGGCCATATCTAGTTCAATTCTGCTTAGGAAACTGAAAAGAACAGTAGATCCCCTTCAGTCCAATACTCTGTACTTGCTGGGAACAGATGCGAGTGCTATTTGCACTGTGTATGGAAATGAGAGCGCAATAGTGACTTTCCTTACCAGAAAACAACTCTTGCTTGTAGGACCAAAAACTGCATGTGATTCAACTCCATTTAGGACTGGGAAACAAACGCTAGCTCGCCTTACAAGAATCACACTCTGCTTTTGAGAAAAGAGCACTCTTCTACTCTACTGTGTTTCCTATAGGGCCAAAACAGTGAGCTTGCTCAGAACAAAAGAACTGTGCTTCATACAAATACAACCATATCTAGTTCAATTTTTCTTAGGAAACTGAAAAGAACAGTAGATCCTCTTCAGTCCAATACACTGTACATGCTGGGAACATACGCCAGTGCTATTTGCCCTGTGTATGACAATGGGAGCACAATAGTGACTCTTCTTACCAGAAATCAACTCTTGCTTGTAGGACAATAAACTGCATGTGTTTCAACTACATTTAGGACTGGGAAACAAATGCTAGCTCGCCTTACAAGAAACACACTCTGCTTTTGAGAAAAGAGCACTCTTCTACTCGACTGTTTTTCCTATGGTGCCGAAAAGTGAGCTTGCTCAGAAAAAAAGAACTGTTCTTTCTACACACAGGGGCCATATCTAGTTCAACTCTGCTTAGGAAACTGACAAGAAC
The DNA here is from genome assembly GCF_949786415.1 of Peromyscus eremicus. Lineage (NCBI taxonomy): Eukaryota > Metazoa > Chordata > Mammalia > Rodentia > Cricetidae > Peromyscus > Peromyscus eremicus. The sequence continues at coordinate 184,184 of NW_026734617.1, forward strand.
AGTAGCTCTGCTTCAGTCCAATACACTGTACTTGCTGGGAACAGATGCGAGTGCTATTTGCACTGTGTATGGAAATGAGAGCGCAATAGTGACTTTCCTTACCAGAAAACAACTCTTGCTCGTAGGACCAAAAACTGCATGTGATTCAATTCCATTTAGGACTGGGAAACAAATGCTAGCTCGCCTTACAAGAAACAAACTCTGCTTTTGAGAAAAGAGCCCTCTTCTACTCTACTGTGTTTCCTATAGGGCCAAAACAGTGAGCTTGCTCAGAACAAAAGAACTGTGCTTCATACAAATACGGCCATATCTAGTTCAATTCTGCTTAGCAAACTGAAAAGAACAGTAGATCCTCTTCAGTCCAATACACTGTACATGCTGGAAACAGACGCCAGTGCTATTTGCCCTGTGTATGACAATGAGAGCACAATAGTGACTCTTCTTACCAGAAAACAACTCTTGCTCGTAGGACAATAAACTGCATGTGTTTCAACTCCATTTAGGACTGGGAAACAAACGCTAGCTCGCCTTACAAGAAACACACTCTGCTTTTGAGAAAAGAGCACTCTTCTACTCGACTGTTTTTCCTATGGTGTCCGAACAGTGAGCTTGCTCAGAAAAAAAGAACTGTTCTTTCTACACACAGGGGCCATATCTAGTTCAACTCTGCTTAGGAAACTGACAAGAACAGTAGCTCCGCTTCAGTCCAATACACTGTACATGCTGGGAACAGATGCGAGTGCTATTTGCACTGTGTATGGAAATGGGAGCACAATAGTGACTTTCCTTACCAGAAAACAACTCTTGCTGGTAGGACCAGAAACTGCATGGGATTCAACTCCATTTAGGACAGGGAAACAAACGCTAGCTCGGCTTACAAGAAACACACTCTGCTTTTGAGAAAAGAGCACTCTTCTACTCTACTGTGTATCCTATGGGGCCCAAACAGTGAGCTTGCTCAGAACAAAAGAACTGTGCTTCCTACACACAGGGGCCATATCTGGTTCAACTCTGCTTAGCAAACTGACAAGAACAGTAGCTCCGCTTCAGTCCAATACACTGTACTTCCTGGGCACAGATGCGAGTGCTATTTGCACTGTGTATGGAAATGGGAGCGCAATAGTGACTTTCCTTACCAGAAAACAACTCTTGCTCGTAGTACCAAAAACTGCATGTGATTCAACTCCTTTTAGGACTGGGAAACAAACGCTAGCTCTCCTTACAAGAAACACACTCTGCTTTTGAGAAAAGAGCACTCTTCTACTCTACTGTGTTTCCTATAGGGCCAAAACAGTGAGCTTGCTCAGAACAAAAGAACTGTGCTTCCTACAAATACGGCCATATCTAGTTCAATTCTGCTTAAGAAACTGACAAGAACAGTAGATCCTCTTCAGTCCAATACACTGTACATGCTGGGAACAGACGCCAGTGCTATTTGCCCTGTGTCTGACAATTTGAGTGCAATAGTGACTTTCCTTACCAGAAAACAACTCTTGCTCGTAGGACCAAAAACAGGGTGTGATTCAACTCCATTTAGTACTGGGAAACAAACGCTAGCTCGCCTTACAAGAAACACACTCTGCTTTTGAGAAAAGAGCACTCTTCTACTCTACTGTGTTTCCTATGGTGTCCGAACAGTGAGCTTGCTCAGAACAAAAGAACTGTGCTTCCTACACACACGGGCCATATCTAGTTCAACTCTGCTTAGGAAAATGACAAGAACGGTAGCTCCTCTTCAATCCAATACACTGTACTAGCTGGGAACAGACGCGAGTCCTATTTGTACTGTGTATAGTAATAGGAGCGCAATAGTGACTCCTCTTATCAGAAAACACCTCTTCCTCATAGGAACAAAAACTGCATGGGATTCAACTCCATTTCTGACTGGGGAACAAACACTAGCTCGCCTTACAAGAAACACACTCTGATTTTGAGAAAAGAGCACTCTTCTACTCTACTGTGTATCCTATGGGGCCCAAACAGTGAGCTTTCTCAGAACAAAAGAACTGTGCTTCCTTCACACAGGGGCCATATCTGGTTCAACTCTGCTTAGCAAACTGACAAGAACAGTAGCTCCGCTTCAGTCCAATACACTGTACTTCCTGGGCACAGATGCGAGTGCTATTTGCACTGTGTATGGAAATGGGAGCGCAATAGTGACTTTCCTTACCAGAAAACAACTCTTGCTCGTAGTACCAAAAACTGCATGTGATTCAACTCCTTTTAGGACTGGGAAACAAACGCTAGCTCTCCTTACAAGAAACACACTCTGCTTTTGAGAAAAGAGCACTCTTCTACTCTACTGTGTTTCCTATAAGGCCAGAACAGTGAGTTTGCTCAGAACAAAATTACTGTGCTTCCTACAAATACGGCCATATCTAGTTCAATTCTGCTTAGGAAACTGACAAGAACAGTAGATCCTCTTCAGTCCAATACACTGTACATGCTGGGAACAGACGCCAGTGCTATTTGCCCTGTGTATGACAATGGGAGCGTAACAGTGACTCTTTTTACCAGAAAACAACTCTTGCTCGTAGGACAAGAAACTGCATGTTATTCAACTCCATTTAGGACTGGGAAACAAACGCTAGCTCGCCTTACAAGAAACACACTCTGCTTTGAGAAAAGAGCACTCTTCTACTCTACTGTGTTTCCTATGGGGTCCGAACAGTGAGATTGCTCAGAACAAAAGAACTGGGCTTCCTACACACATTGGCCATATCTAGTTCAACTCTGCTTAGGAAACTCTCAAGAACAGTAGCGCCTCTTCAGTCCAATACACTGTACTTGCTGCGAACAGACACGAGTGCTATTTGCACTGTGTATGGCAAAGGGAGCGCAATAGTGACTTTCCTTACCAGAAAACAACTCTTGCTCGTAGGACCAAAAACTGCATGTGATTCAACTCCATTTAGGACTGGGAAACAAACGCTAGCTCGCCTTACAAGAAACACACTCTGCTTTTGAGAAAAGAGCAGTCTTCTATTCTACTGTGGTTCATATGGGGTCCGAACATTGAGCTTGCTCAGAACAAAAGAACTGTGTTTCCTACACAGAGGGGCCATATCTAGTTCAGCTCTGCTTAGGAAACTGACAAGAACAGTAGCTCTGCTTCAGTGCAATACACTGTACTTGCTGGGAACAGACGCCAGTGCTATTTGCCCTGTGTATGACAATGGGAGCGTAATAGTGCCTCTTCTTACCAGAAAACAACTCTTGCTCGTAGGACCAGAAACTGCATGGGATTCAACTCCTATTCTGACTGGGAAACAAACACTAGTTCGCATTACAAGAAACACACTCTCCTTTTGAGAAAGAGCACTCTTCTACTCTACTGTGTTTCCTATAGGGCCAGAACAGTGAGTTTGCTCAGAACAAAAGAACAAAAGGCCGTATTCCTACAATACGGCCATATCTAGTTCAATTCTGCTTAGGAAACTGACAAGAACAGTAGATCCTCTTCAGTCCAATACACTGTACATGCTGGGAACAGACGCCAGTTCTATTTGCCCTGTGTATGACAATGGGAGCGCAATAGTGACTCTTCTTACCAGAAAACAACTCTTGCTATTAGGACAAGAAACTGCATGTGATTCAACTCCATTTAGGACTGGGAAACAAACGCTAGCTCGCCTTACAAGAAACACACTCTGCTTTTGTGAAAAGAGCACTCTTCTACTCTACTGTGTTTTCTAAGGGTTCCGAAAAGTGAGCTTGCTCAGAACAAAAGAACTGTGCTTCCTACACACAGGGGCCATATCTAGTTCAACTCTGCTTAGGAAACTGACAAGAACAGTAGCTCCTCTTCAGTCCAATACACTGTACTTGCTAGGAACAGACGCGAGTGCTATTTGCACTGTGTATGGCAAAGGGAGCACAATAGTGACTTTCCTTACCAGAAAACAACTCTTGTTCGTAGGACCAAAAACTGCATGTGATTCAACTCCATTTAGGACTGGGAAACAAACGCTAGCTCGCCTTACAAGAAACACACTCCGCATTTGAGAAAAGAGCAGTCTTCTATTCTACTGTGGTTCATATGGGGTCCGAACACTGAGCTTGCTCAGAACAAAAGAACTGTGCTTCCTACACACACGGGCCATATCTAGTTCAACTCTGCTTAGGAACCTGACAAGAACAGTAGCTCCTCTTCAGTCCAATACACTGTACTTGCTGGGAACAGACATGAGTGCTATTTGAACTGTGTATGGCAATGGGAGTGCAATAGTGACTTTCCTTACCAGAAAACAACTCTTGCTCGAGGGACCAAAAACTGTATGTGATTCAACTCCATTTAGGACTGGGAAACAAACAATAGCTCGCCTTACAAGAAACACTCTCTGCTTTTGAGAAAAGAGCACTCTTCTACTCTAATGTGTTTTCTATGGGGTCCGAACATTGAGCTTGCTCAGAACAAAAGAACTGTGCTTCCTACACACAGGGGCCATATCTAGTTCAGCTCTGCTTAGGAAACTGACAAGAACAGTAGCTCCGCTTCAGTACAATACACTGTACTTGCTGGGAACAGACGCCAGTGCTATTTGCCCTGTGTATGACAATGGGAGCGTAATAGTGACTCTTCTTACCAGAAAACAACTCTTGCTCGTAGGACCAGAAACTGCATGGGATTCAACTCCATTTCTGACTGGGAAACAAACACTAGTTCGCATTACAAGAAACACACTCTCCTTTTGAGAAAAGAGCACTCTTCTACTCTACTGTGTTTCCTACAGGGCCAGAATAGTGAGTTTGCTCAGAACAAAAGAACTGTGCTTCCCACAAATACGGCCATATCTAGTTCAATTCTGCTTAGGAAACTGACAAGAACAGTAGATCCTCTTCAGTCCAATACACTGTACATGCTGGGAACAGACGCCAGTTCTATTTGCCCTGTGTATGACAATGGGAGCACAATAGTGACTCTTCTTACCAGAAAACAACTCTTGCTCATAGGACAAGAAACTGCATGTGATACAACTCCATTTAGGACTGGGAAACAAACGCTAGCTCGCCTTACAAGAAACACACTCTGCTTTTGAGAAAAAAGCACTCATCTACTCTACTGTGTTTCCTAAGGGGTCCGAAAAGTGAACTTGCTCAGAACAAAAGAACTGTGCTTCCTACACACAGGGGCCATATCTAGTTCAACTCTGCTTAGAAAACTGACAAGAACAGTAGCTCCTCTTCAGTGCAATACACTGTACTTGCTAGGAACAGACGCAAGTGCTATTTGCACTGTGTATGACAATGGGAGCATAATAGTGACTCTTGTTACCAGAAAACAACTCTTGCTCGTAGGACCAGAAACTGCATGTGATTCAACTCCATTTCTGACTGGGAAACAAACACGAGCTCGCATTACAAGAAACACACTCTGCTTTTGAGAAAAGAGCACTCTTCTACTCTAATGTGTTTCCTATGGGGTCCGAATAGTGAGCTTGCTCAGAACAAAAGAACTGTGCTTCCTACACACAGGGGCCATATCTAGTTCAACTCTGCTTAGGAAACTGACAAGAACAGTAGCTCCTCTTCAGTCCAATACACTGTACTTGCTGGGAACAGACGCAAGTGCTATTTGCACTGTGTATGGAAATGGGAACGCAATAGTGACTTTCCTTACCAGAAACAACTCTTGCTCGTAGGACCAAAAACTGCATGTGATTCAACTCCATTTAGGACTGGGAAACAAACACTAGCTCGCCTTACAAGAAACACACTCTGCTTTTGAGAAAAGAGCACTCTTCTACTCTACTGTGTTTCCTATAGGACCAGAACAGTGAGCTTGCTCAGAACAAAAGAACTGTGCTTCATACAAATACTGCCATAACTAGTTCAATTCTGCTAAGGAAACTGAAAAGAACAGTAGATCCTCTTCAGTCCAACACACTGTACATGCTGGGAACAGACGCCAGTGCTATTTGCCCTGTGTATGACAATGGGAGCACAATAGTGACTCTTCTTACCAGAAAACAACTCTTGCTCATAGGACAATAAACTGCATGTGTTTCAACTCCATTTAGGACGGGGAAACAAACGCTAGCTCGCATTACAAGAAACACACTCTGCTTTTGAGAAAAGAGCACTCTTCTACTCTTCTGTGTTTCCTATGTGGTCCGAACAGTGAGCTTGCTCAGAACAAAAGAACTGTGCTTCCTACACACAGGGGCCATATCTAGTTCAACTCTGCTTAGCAAACTGACAAGAACAGTAGCTCCTCTTCAGTCCAATACACTGTACTTGCTGGGAACAGACACGAGTGCTATTTGAACTGTGTATGGCAATGGGAGTGCAATAGTGACTTTCCATACCAGAAAACAACTCTTGCTCGTAGGACCAAAAACTGCATGTGATTCAACTCCATTTAGGACTGGGAAACAAACACTAGCTCGCCTTAAAAGAAACACACTCTGCTTTTGAGAAAAGAGCACTCTTCTACTCTAATGTGTTTTCTAAGGGGTCTGAACATTGAGCTTGCTCAGAACAAAAGAACTGTGCTTCCTACACACACGGGCCATATCTAGTTCAGCTCTGCTTAGGAAACTGACAAGAACAGTAGCTCTGCTTCAGTCCAATACACTGTACTTGCTGGGAACAGACGCCAGTGCTATTTGCCCTGTGTATGACAATGGGAGCGTAATAGTTACTCTTCTTACCAGAAAACAACTCTTGCTCGTAGGACCAGAAACTGCATGGGATTCAACTCCATTTCTGACTGGGAAACAAACACTAGTTCGCCTTACAAGAAACACACTCTCCTTTTGAGAAAAGAGCACTCTTCTACTCTACTGTGTTTCCTATAGGGCCAGAACAGTGAGTTTGCTCAGAACAAAAGAACTGTGCTTCCGACAATACGGCCATATCTAGTTCAATTCTGCTTAGGAAACTGACAAGAACAGTAGATCCTCTTCAGTCCAATACACTGTACATGCTGGGAACAGACGCCAGTTCTATTTGCCCTGTGTATGACAATGGGAGCGCAATAGTGACTCTTCTTACCAGAAAACAACTCTTGCTCATAGGACAAGAAACTGCATGTGATTCAATTCCATTTAGGACTGGGAAACAAACGCTAGCTCGCCTTACAAGAAACACACTCTGCTTTTGAGAAAAGAACACTCTTCTACTCTACTGTGTTTCCTAAGGGTTCTGAAAAGTGAGCTTGCTCAGAACAAAAGAACTGTGCTTCCTACACAGAGGGGTCATATCTAGTTCAACTCTGCTTAGGAAACTGACAAGAACAGTAGCTCCTCTTCAGTGCAATACACTGTACTTGCTAGGAACAGACGCGAGTGCTATTTGCACTGTGTATGGCAAAGGGAGCACAATAGTGACTTTCCTTACCAGAAAACAACTCTTGTTCGTAGGACCAAAAACTGCATGTGATTCAACTCCATGTAGGACTGGGAAACAAACGCTAGCTCGCCTTACAAGAAACACACTCTGCTTTTGAGAAAAGAGCAGTCTTCAATTCTACTGTGGTTCATATGGGGTCCGAACATTGAGCTTGCTCAGAATAAAAGAACTGTGCTTCCTGCACACACGGGCCATATCTAGTTCAACTCTGCTTAGGAAACTGACAAGAACAGTAGCTCCTCTTCAGTCCAATACACTGTACTTGCTTTGAACAGACGCGAGTGCTATTTGCACTGTGTATGGCATTGGGAGCACAATAGTGACTTTCCTTACCAGAAAACAACTGTTGCTCGTAGGACCAAAAACTTCATGTGATTCAACTCCATTTAGAACTGGGAAACAAACAATAGCTCGCCTTACAAGAAACACACTCTGCTTTTGAGAAAAGAGCACTCTTCTACTCTACTGTGTTTCCTATAGGACCAGAACAGTGAGCTTGCTCAGAACAAAAGAACTGTGCTTCATACAAATACTGCCATAACTAGTTCAATTCTGCTAAGGAAACTGAAAAGAACAGTAGATCCTCTTCAGTCCAATACACTGTACATGCTGGGAACAGACGCCAGTGCTATTTGCCCTGTGTATGACAGTGGGAGCGCAATAGTGACTCTTCTTACCAGAAAACAACTCTTGCACGTAGGACAATAAACTGCATGTGTTTCAACTCCATTTAGGACTGGGAAACAAACGCTAGCTCGCCTTACAAGAAACACACTCTGCTTTTGAGAAAAGAGCTCTCTTCTACTCTTCTGTGTTTCCTATGTGGTCCGAACAGTGAGCTTGCTCAGAACAAAAGAACTGTGCTTCCTACACACAGGGGCCATATCTAGTTCAACTCTGCTTAGGAAACTGACAAGAACAGTAGCTCCTCTTAAGTCCAATACACTGTACTTGCTGGAAGAGACGCCAGTGCTATTTGTACTGTTTATGGCAATGGGAGCGCAATAGTGTACTTTGCTTACGAGAAAACATCTCTTCCTCTTAGGACCAAAAACTGCATGTGATTCAACTCATTTTGGGACTGGGAAACAAACTCTAGCTCGCCTTACAAGAAACACACTCTGCTTTTGAGAAAAGAGCAGTCTTCTATTCTACTGTGGTTCATATGGGGTCCGAACACTGAGCTTGCTCAGAACAAAAGAACTGTGCTTCCTACACACACGGGCCATATCTAGTTCAACTCTGCTTAGGAACCTGACAAGAACAGTAGCTCCTCTTCAGTCCAATACACTGTACTTGCTGGGAACAGACACGAGTGCTATTTAAACTGTGTTTGGCAATGGGAGTGCAATAGTGACTTTCCTTACCAGAAAACAACTCTTGCTCGTAGGACCAAAAACTGTATGTGATTCAACTCCTTTTAGGACTGGGAAACAAACACTAGCTCGCCTTACAAGAAACACACTCTGCTTTTGAGAAAAGAGCACTCTTCTACTCTAATGTGTTTTCTATGGGGTCCGAACATTGAGCTTGCTCAGAACAAAAGAACTGTGCTTCCTAAACACAGGGGCCATATCTAGTTCAGCTCTGCTTAGGAAACTGACAAGAACAGTAGCTCCGCTTCAGTACAATACACTGTACTTGCTGGAAACAGACGCCAGTGCTATTTGCCCTGTGTATGACAATGGGAGCGTAATAGTGACTCTTCTTACCAGAAAACAACTCTTGCTCGTAGGACCAGAAACTGCATGGGATTCAACTCCATTTCTGACTGGGAAACAAACACTAGTTTGCATTACAAGAAACACACTCTCCTTTTGAGAAAAGAGCACTCTTCTACTGTACTGTGTTTCCTATAGGGCCAGAACAGTGAGTTTGCTCAGAAAAAAAGAACTGTGCTTCCTACAAATACGGCCATATCTAGTTCAATTCTGCTTAGGAAACTGACAAGAACAGTAGATTCTCTTCAGTCCAATACACTGTACATGCTGGGAACAGACGCCAGTTCTATTTGCCCTGTGTATGACAATGGGAGCGCAATAGTGACTCTTCTTACCAGAAAACAACTCTTGCTCATAGGACAAGAAACTGCATGTGATTCAACTCCATTTAGGACTCGGAAACAAACGCTAGCTCGCCTTACAAGAAACACACTCTGCTTTTGAGAAAAGAGCACTCATCTACTCTACTGTGTTTCCTAAGGGGTCCGAAAAGTGAACTTGCTCAGAACAAAAGAACTGTGCTTCCTACACACAGGGGCCATATCTAGTTCAACTCTGCTTAGGAAACTTACAAGAACAGTAGATCCTCTTCAGTCCAATACACTGTACATGCTGGGAACAGATGCCAGTGCGATTTGCCCTGTGGATGACAATGGGAGCGCAATAGTGACTCTTCTTACCAGAAAACAACTCTTGCTCGTAGGACCAGACCCTGCATGTGATTCAACTCCATTTAGGATTGGGAAACAAATGCTAGCTTGCCTTACAAGAAACATACTCTGCTTTTGAGAAAAGAGCACTCTTCTAATCTACTGTGTTTCCTATGGGGTCCCTAAATTGAGCTTGCTCAGAACAAAAGAACTGTGCTTCCTACACACACGGGCCATATCTAGTTCAACTCTGCTTAGGAAACTCACAAGAACAGTACCTCCTCTTCAGTCCAATACACTATACTTGCTGGGAACAGACGCGAGTGCTATTTGCACTGTGTATGGCATTGGGAGCGCAATAGTGACTTTCCTTACCAGAAAACAACTGTTGCTCGTAGGACCAAAAACTGCATGTGATTCAACTCCATTTAGGTATGGGAAACAAAAACTAGCTCGCCGTACAAGAAACATACTCTGCTTTTGAGAAAAGAGCACTCTTCTACTCTACTGTGTTTCCTAGGGGGTCCGAACAGTGAGCTTGCTCAGAACAAAAGAACAGTGCTTCCTACACACAGGGTCCATATCTAGTTCAACTCTGCTTAGAAAACTGACAAGAACAGTAGCTCCGCTTCAGTCCAATACACTGTACATGCTGGGAACAGACGCCAGTGCTATTTGTACTGTGTATGACAATGGGAGCGCAATAGTGACTCTTCTTATCAGAAAACAACTCTTGCTGGTAGGACGAGAAACTGCATGGGATTCAACTCCATTTAGGACTGGGAAACAAACGATAGCTCGACTTACAAGAAACACACTCTGGATTGCGAAAGGAGCACTCTTCTACTCTAATGTGTTTCCTATAGGGCCAGAACAGTGAGCATTCTCAGAACAAAAGAACTGTGCTTCCTACACACACGGTCCATATCTAGTTAAACTCTGCTTAGGAAACTGACAAGAACAGTAGATCCTCTTCAGTCCAATACACTGTACATGCTGGGAACAGATGCCAGTGCTATTTGCCCTGTGTATGACAATGTGAGCGCAATAGTCACTCTTCTTACCAGAAAACTACTCTTGCTCATAGGACCAGATACTGCATGTGATTCAACTCCATTTAGGATTGGGAAACAAACACTAGCTCGCCTTACAAGAAACACACTCTGCTTTTGAGAAAAGAGCACTCTTCTACTCTACTGTGTTTCCTATGGGGTGCGAACAGTGAGCTTGCTCAGAACCAAAGAACTGTTCTTCCTACACACAGGGGCCATATCTAGTTCAACTCTGCTTAGGAAACTGACAAGAACAGTAGCTCCTCTTCAGTCCAATACACTGTACTTGCTGGGAACAGACGGGAGTGCTATTTGCACTGTGTATGGCATTGGGAGCGCAATAGTGACTTTCCTTACCAGAAAACAACTCTTGCTTGTAGGACCAAAAACTGCATGTGATTCAACTCCTTTTAGGAATGGGAAACAAACGCTAGCTCGCCCTTATACGAAACACACTCTGCTTTTGAGAAAAGATCACTCTTCTACTCTACTGTGTTTCCTATAGGGCCAGAACAGTGAGTTTGCTCAGAACAAAAGAACTGTGCTTCATACAAATACGGCCATATCTAGTTCAATTATGCTTAGGAAACTGAAAAGAACAGTAGATCCTCTTCAGTCCAATACACTGTACTTGCTGGGAACAGACGGTGAGTGCTATTTGCACTGTGTATGGCATTGGGAGCGCAATAGTGACTTTCCTTACCAGAAAACAACTCTTGTTCATAGTACCAAAAACAGGATGTGATTTCAACTCCATTTAGTACTGGGAAACAAACGCTAGCTTGCCTTACAAGAAATACACTCTGCTTTTGAGAAAAGAGCACTCTTCTACTCTACTGTGTTTCCTATGGGGTCCGAACAGTGAGCTTGCTCAGAACAAAAGAACTGTGCTTCCTACACACACGGGCCATATCTAGTTCAACTCTGCTTAGGAAACTGACAAGAACAGTAGCTCCTCTTCAGTCCAATACACTGTACTTGCTGGGAAGAGACGCGAGTGCTATTTGCACTGTGTCTGACAATGGGAGCACAATAGTGACTTTCCTTACCAGAAAAAAACTCTTGCTGGTAGGACCAAAAACAGGATGTGATTCTACTCCATTTAGTACTGGTAAACAAACGCTAGCTTGCCTTACAAGAAACACACTCTGCTTTTGAGAAAACAGCACTCTTCTACTCTACTGTGTTTCCTAAGGGGTCCGAACATTGAGCTTGCTCAGAACAAAAGAACAGTGCTTCCTACACACAGGGGCCATATCTAGTTCAATTCTGCTTAGGAAACTGACAAGAACGGTAGCTCCTCTTCAGTCCAATACACTGTACTAGCTGGGAAGAGATGCGAGTGCTATTTGTACTGTGTATGGCAATAGGAGCGCAATAGTGATTCTTCTTATCAGAAAACAACTCTTGCTGGTAGGACCAGAAACTGCATGGGATTCAACTCCATTTAGGACTGGGAAACAAACGATAGCTCGACTTACAAGAAACACATTCTGGATTGCGAAAGGAGCACTCTTCTACTCTAATGTGTTTCCTATAGGGCCAGAACAGTGAGCATTCTCAGAACAAAAGAACTGTGCTTCCTACACACCCGGTCCATATCTAGTTAAACTCTGCTTAGGAAACTGACAAGAACAGTAGATCCTATTCAGTCCAATACACTGTACATACTGGGAACAGATGCCAGTGCTATTTGCCCTGTGTATGACAATGCAAGCGCAATAGTCACTCTTCTAACCAGAAAACAACTCTTGCTCGTAGGACCAGATACTGCATGTGATTCAACTCCATTTAGGATTGGGAAACAAACGCTAGCTCGCCTTACAAGAAACATACTCTGCTTTTGAGAAAAGAGCACTCTTCTACTCTACTGTGTTTCCTATGGGGTGCGAACAGTGAGCTTGCTCAGAACAAAAGAACTGTGCTTCCTACACACAGGGGCCATATCTAGTTCAACTCTGCTTAGGAAACTGACAAGAACAGTAGCTCCGCTTCAGTCCAATACACTCTACTTGCTGGGAATAGACGCCAGTGCTCTTTGCACTGTGTATGGAAATGCGAGCGCAATAATGACTTTCCTTACCAGAAAACAACTCTTGCTCATAGGACCAAAAACTGCATGTGATTCAACTCCATTTAGGACTGGGAAACAAACGCTAGCTCGCCTTACAAGAAACACACTCTGCTTTTGAGAAAAGAGCACTCTTCTACTCTACTGTTTTACCTATAGGGCCAGAACAGTGAGTTTGCTCAGAACAAAAGAACTGTGATTCCTACAAATACGGCCATATCTAGTTCAATTCTGCTTAGGAAACTGACAAGAACAGTAGATCCTCTTCAGTCCAATACACTGTACATGCTGGGAACAGACGCCAGTGCTATTTGCCCTGTGTATGACAATGGGAGCACAATAGTGACTCTTCTTACCAGAAAACAACTCTTGCTCGTAGGACAAGAAACTGCATGTGATTATACTCCATTTAGGACTGGGAAACAAACGCTAGCTCGCCTTACAAGAAACACACTCTGCTTTGAGAAAAGAGCACTCTTCTACTCTACTGTGTATCCTATGGGGTCCGAACAGTGAGCTTGCTCAGAACAAAAGAACTGTGCTTCCTACACACACGGGCCATATCTAGTTCAACTCTGCTTAGGAAACTGACAAGAACAGTAGCTCCGCTTCAGTCCAATACACTGTACTTGCTGGGAACAGACGCAAGTGCTATTTGCCCTGTGTATGACAATGGGAGCACAATAGTGACTCTTCTTACCAGAAAACAACTCTTGCTCGTAGGACAAGAAAATGCATGTGATTATACTCCATTTAGGACTGGGAAACAAACGCTAGCTCGCCTTACAAGAAACACACTCTGCTTTGAGAAAAGAGCACTCTTCTACTCTACTGTGTATCCTATGGGGTCCGAACAGTGAGCTTGCTCAGAACAAAAGAACTGTGTTTCCTCCACACACGGGCCATATCTAGTTCAACTCTGCTTAGGATACTGACAAGAACAGTAGCTCCACTTCAGTCCAATACACTGTACATGCAGGGAACAGACGCCAGTGCTATTTGTCCTCTGTATGACAATGGGAGCGCAATAGTGACTCTTCTTATCAGAAAACACCTCTTGCTCATAGGACCAGAAACTGCATGGGATTCAACTCCATTTCTGACTGGGAAACAAACACTAGCTCGCCTTACAAGAAACACACTCTGCTTTTGAGAAAAGAGCACTCTTCTACTCTACTGTATTTCCTATGTGGTCCTAACAGTGAGCTAGCTCAGAACAAAAGAACTGTGCTTCCTACACACAGGGGCCATATCTAGTTCAACTCTGCTTAGGAAACTGACAAGAACAGTAGCTCCGCTTCAGTCCAATACACTGTACTTGCTGGGAACAGACGCGAGTGCTATTTGCTCTGTGTATGGCAATGGGAGCGCAGTAGTGGCTTTCCTTACCAGAAAACAACTCTTGCTCGTAGGACCAAAAACTGCATGTGATTCAAATCCATTTAGGACTGGGAAACAAACGGTAGCTTGCCTTACAAGAAAGACACTCTGCTTTTGAGAAAAGAGCAGTCTTCGACTCTACTGTGGTTCCTATGGGGTCCGAACATTGAGCTTGCTCAGAACAAAAGAACTGTGCTTCCTACACACACGGGCCATATCTAGTTCAACTCTGCTTAGGAAACTGACAAGAACAGTAGCTCCGCTTCAGTCCAATACACTGTACTTGCTGGGAACAGACGCGAGTGCTATTTGCACTGTGTATGGCAATGGGAGCGCAATAGTGACTTTCCTTACCAGAAAACAACTCTTGCTGGTAGGACCAGAAACTGCATGTGATTCAACTCCATTTAGGACTGGAAAACAAACACTAGCTCGCCTTACAAGAAACACACTCTGGTTTTGAGAAAAGAGCACTCTTCTACTCTACTGTGTTTCCTATAGGGCCACAACAGTGAGTTTGCTCAGAACAAAAACACTGTGCTTCCTACAAATACGGCCATATCTAGATCAACTCTGCTTAGAAAACTGACAAGAACAGTAGCTCCGCTTCAGTCCAATACACTGTACGTGCTGGGAACAGACGCCAGTGCTATTTGCCCTGTGTATGACAATGGGAGCGCAATAGTGACTCTTCTTACCAGAAAACAACTCTTGCTCTTAGGACCAAAAACAGGATGTGATTCAACTCCACTTAGGACTGGGAAACAAACGCTAGCTTGCCTTATATGAAACACACTCTGCTTTTGAGAAAAGAACACTCTTCTACTCTACTGTGTTTCCTATGGGGTCCGAACAGTGAGCTTGCTCAGAACAAAAGAACTGTGCTTCCTACACACACGGGCCATATCTAGTTCAACTCTGCTTAGGAAACTGACAAGAACAGTAGCTCCTCTTCAGTCCAATCTACTGTACAAGCTGGGAACAGACGCGAGTGCTATTTGCACTGTGTATGGCAATAGGATCACAATAGTGACTTTTCTTATCAGAAAACACCTCTTGCTCGTAGGACCAGAAACTGCATGGGATTCAACTCCATTTTTGACTGGGAAACAAACACTAGCTTGCCTTATAAGAAACACACTCTGCTTTTGAGAAAAGAGCACTCTTCTACTCTAATGTGTTTTCTATGGGGTTTGAACAGTGAGCTTGCTCAGAACAAAAGATCTGTGCTTCCTACAGACAGGGGCCATATCTAGTTCAACTCTGCTTAGGAAACTGACAAGAAGAGTAGCTCTGCTTCAGTCCAATACACTGTACTTGCTGGTAACAGACGCCAGTGCTATTTGCCCTGTGTATGACAATGGGAGCTCGATAGTGACTCTTCTTACCAGAAAACAACTCTTGCTCGTAGGACAAGAAACTGCATGTGATTCAACTCCATTTAGGACTGGGAAACAAATGCTAGCTCGCCTTAAAGAAACACACTCAGTTTTTGAGAAAAGAGCACTCTTCTACTCTACTGTGTTTCCTATGAGGTCCGAACAGTGAGCTTGCTCAGAACAAAAGAACTGTGCTTCCTAACACAGGGGCCATATCTAGTTCAACTCTACTTAGTAAACTGACAAGAACAGTAGCTCCGCTTCAGTCCAATACACTGTAATTGCTGGGAACAGATGCCAGTGCTATTTGCCCTGTTTATGACAATGGGAGTGCAATAGTGACTCTTCTTATCGGAAAACACCTCTTGCTCACAGGACCAGAAACTGCATGGGATTCAACTCCATTTCTGACTGGGAAACAAACACTAGTTCGCCTTACAAGAAACACACTCTGCTTTTGAGAAAAGAGCACTCTTCTACTCTTCTGTGTTTCCAATGTGGTCTGAACAGTGAGCTTGCTCAGAACAAAAGAACTGTGCTTCCATCACACAGGGGCCATATCTAGTTCAACTCTGCTTAGGAAACTGACAAGAACAGTAGCTCCGCTTCAATCCAATACACTGTACTTCCTGGGAACAGATGCGAGTGCTATTTGCACTGTGTATGGAAATGGGAGCGCAATAGTGACTTTCCTTACCAGAAAACAAATCTTGCTCATAGGACCAAAAACAGGATGTGATTGAACTCCATTTAGTACTGGGAAACAAACGCTAGCTTGCCTTACAAGAAAAACACTCTGCTTTTGAGAAAAGAGCACTCTTCTACTCTACTGTGTTTCCTATGGGGTCCGAACAGTGAGCTTGCTCAGAACAAAAGAACTGTGCTTCCTCCACACACGGGCCATATCTAGTTCAATTCTGCTTAGGAAACTGACAAGAACAGTAGATCCTCTTCAGTCCAATACACTGCACATGCTGGGAACAGACGCCAGTGCTATTTGCCCTGTGTATGACAATGGGAGCACAATAGTGACTCTTCTTACCAGAAAACAACTCTTGCTCGTAGGACAAGAAACTGCATGTGATTCAACTCCATTTAGGACTGGAAAACAAACGCTAGCTCGCCTTACAAGAAACACACTCTGCTTTTGAGAAAAGAGCACTCTTCTACTCTACTGTGTATCCTATGGGGACCGAACAGTGAGCTTGCTCAGAACAACAGAACTGTGCTTCCTCCACACACGGGCCATATCTAGTTCAACTCTGCTTAGGAAACTGACAAGAACAGTAGATCCTCTTCAGTCCAATACACTGTACTTGCTGGGAACAGATGCGAGTGCCATTTGGACTGCGTATGGCAATGGGAGCGCAATAGTGACTTTCCTTACCAGAAAGCAATTCTGGTTGGTAGGACCAGAAACTGCATTTGATTCAACTCCTTTAGGACTGGGAAACAAACGCTTGCTCGCTTTACAAGAAACACACTCTGCTTTAGAGAAAAGAGCACTCTTCTACTCTACTGTTTTTCCTATAGGGCCAGAACAGTGAGTTTGCTCAGAACAAAAGCACTGTGCTTCCTACAAATACGGCCATATCTAGTTCAATTATGCTTAGGAAACTTACAAGAACAGTAGTTCCTCTTCAGTCCAATACACTGTACATGCTGGGAACTGACGCCAGTGCTATTTGCCCTGTGTATGACAATGGGAGCGCAATAGTGACTCTTGTGACCAGAAAACAACTCTTGCTCTTAGTACCAAAAACAGGATGTGATTCAACTCCACTTAGGACTGGGAAACAAACGCTAGCTTGCCTTACATGAAACACACTCTGCTGTTGAGAAAAGAGCACTCTTCTACTCTACTGTGTTTCATATGGGTTCCGAACAGTGAGCTTGCTCAGAACAGAAGAACTGTGCTTCCTCCACACACGGGCCATATCTAGTTCAACTCTGCTTAGGAAACTGACAAGAACGGTAGCTCCTCTTCAGTCCAATACACTGTACTAGCTGGGAACAGACGCGAGTGCTATTTGCACTGTGTATGGCAATAGGAGCGCAATAGTGACTTTTCTTATCGGAAAACACCTCTTGCTCATAGGACCAGAAACTGCATGGGATTCAACTCCATTTCTGACTGGAAACAAACACTAGTTCGCCTTACAGGAAACACACTCTGCTTTTGAGAAAAGAGCACTCTTCTACTCTTCTGTGTTTCCTATGTGGTCCGAACAGTGAGCTTGCTCAGAACAAAAGAACTGTGCTTCCTACACACAGGGGCCATATCTAGTTCAACTGTGCTTAGGAAACTGACAAGAACAGTAGCTCCGCTTCAGTCAAATACACTCTACTTGCTGGGAACAGTAGCGAGTGGTATTTGCACTGTGTATGGAAATGGGAGCAAAATAGTGACTTTCCTTAACAGAAAACAAATCTTGCTCATAGGACCAAAAACTGCATGTGATTCAACTCCATTTAGGACTGGGAAACAAACGCTAGCTCGCCTTTCAAGAAACACACTCTGCTTTTGAGAAAAGAGCACTCTTCTACTCTACTGTGTTTCCTATAGGGCCAGAACAGTGAGTTTGCTCAGAACAAAAGAACTGTGCTTCCAACAAATACGGCCATATCTAGTTCAATTCTGCTTAGGAAACTGACAAGAACAGTAGATCCTCTTCAGTCCAATACACTGTACATGCTGGGAACAGACGCCAGTGCTATTTGCCCTGTGTATGACAATGGGAGCGCAATAGTGACTCTTCTTACCAGAAAACAACTCTTGCTCGTAGGACAAGAAAGTGCATGTGATTCAACTCCTTTTATGACTGGGAAACAAACGCTAGCTCGCCTTACAAGAAACACACTCTGCTTTTGAGAAAAGAGCACTCTTCTACTCTACTGTATTTCCTATGGGGTCCGAACAGTGAGCTTGCTCAGAACAAAAGAACTGTGCTTCCTACACACAGGGGCCATATATAGGTCAACTCTGCTTAGGAAACTGACAAGAACAGTAGCTCCACTTCAGTCCAATACACTGTATTTGGTGGGAACAGACGCGAATGCTATTTGCACTGTGTATGGCAATGGGAGCGCAATAGTGACTCTTCTTACCAGAAAACAACTCTTGCTCGTAGGAACAAATACTGCATTTGATTCACCGCCATTTAGTACTGGGAAACAAACGCTAGCTAGCCTTACAAGAAACACACTCTGCTTTTGAGAAAAGAGCACTCTTCTACTCTACTGTGTTTCCTATAGGGCCAGAACTTTGAGCTTGCTCAGAACAAAAGAACTGTGCTTCCTACACACACGGGCCATATCTAGTTCAATTCTGGTTAGGAAACTGAAAAGAACAGTAGCCTCTCTTCAGTCCAATACACTGTACTTGCTGGGAACAGACGCGAGTGCTATTTGCACTGTGTATGGCAAAAGGAACGCAAAATGGACTCTTCTTACCAGAAAACAACTCTTGCTCGTAGGACCAGAAACTGCATGTGTATTTCAACTCCATTTAGGAGTGGGAAATAAACGCTAGCTCACCTTTGAAGAAACACACTCTGCTTTTGAGAAAAGAGCACTTTTCTACTCTACTGTATTTACTATAGGGCCGGAACAGTGAGCTTGCTCAGAACAAAAGTACTGGGCTTCCTACACACACAGGCCATATCTAGTTCAACTCTGCTCAGGAAACTGACAGGAACAGTAGCTTCTCTTCAGTCCAATACACTGTACTTGCTGGGAAGAGACGCGAGTGCTATTTAAACTGTGTACAGCAATGGGAGCACAGTAGTGACTCTTCTTACCAGAAAACATCTCTTGTTCTTAGGACCAGAAATTGCATATGATTCAACTCCACTTAGGACTGGGAAAAAAACGCTAGCTCGCCTTACAAGAAACACACTCTGCTTTTGAGAAAAGAGCACTCTTCTACTCTACTGTGTTTCCTATGGGATCCGAAAAGTTAGCTTGCTCAGAACAAAAGAACTGTGCTTCCTACACACACGGACCATATCTAGTTCTACTCTGCTTAGGAAACTGACAAGAACAGTAGATCCTCTTCAGTCCAATCCACTGTACTTGCTGGGAACAGACGCCAGTGCTATTTGCACTGTGTATGGCAATGGGACAACAATAGTGACTCTTCTTACCAGAAAACAACTCTTGCTCGTAGGACCAGAAACTGCATGGGATTCAACTCCATTTAGGACTGGGAACCAAACACTAGCTCTCCTTACAAGAAACACACTCTGCTTTTGAGAAAAGAGCAGTCTTCTATTCTACTGTGGTTCATATGGGGTCTGAACATTGAGCTTGCTCAGAACAAAAGAACTGTGCTTCCTACACACACTGGCCATATCTAGTTCAACTCTGCTTAGGAAACTGACAAGAACAGTAGCTCCTCTTCAGTCCAATACACTGTACTTGCTGGGAACAGACGCCAGTGCTATTTGCACTGTGAATGTCAATGGGAGTGCAATAGTGACTTTCCTTACCAGAAAACAACTCTTGCTCGTAGGACCAAAAACTGGATGTGATTCAACTCCATTTAGGACTGGGAAACAAACGCTAGCTTGCCATACAAGAAACACACTCTGCTTTTGAGAAAAGAGCACTCTTCTACTCTACTGTGTTTCCTATGGGTTCGAACAGTGAGCTTGCTCAGAACAAAAGAACTGTGCTTCATAAACACATGGGCCATATCTAGTTCAACTCTGCTTAGGAAACTGACAAGAACAGTAGCTCCTCTTCAGTCCAATACACTCTACTTGCTGGGAACAGACGCGAGTGCTATTTGCACTGTGTATGGCAAAGGGAGCGCAATAGTGACTTTCCTTACCAGAAAACAACTCTTGCTCGTAGGACCAAAAACTGCATGTGATTCAACTCCATTTCTGACTGGGAAAAAAACGCTAGCTCGCTTTACAAGAAACACACTCTGCTTTTGAGAAAAGAGCAGTCTTCTATTCTACTGTGGTTCATATGGGGTGTGAACATTGAGCTTGCTCAGAACAAAAGAACTGTGCTTCCTACACACACTGGCCATATCTAGTTCAACTCTGCTTAGGAAACTGACAAGAACAGTAGCTCCTCTCCAGTCCAATACACTGTACTTGCTGGGAACAGACGCGAGTGCCATTTGCACTGTGCATGGCAATGGGAGTGCAATAGTGACTTTCCTTACCAGAAAACAACTCTTGCTCGTAGGACGAAAAACTGGATGTGATTCAACTCCATTTAGGACTGGGAAACAAACGCTAGCTCGCCTTACAAGAAACACACTCTGCTTTTGAGAAAAGAGCACTCTTCTACTCTAATGTGTTTCCTATGGGGTCCGAACAGTGAGCTTGCTCAGAACAAAAGAACTGTGCTTCCTACACACAGGGGCCATATATAGGTCAACTCGGCTTAGGAAACTGACAAGAACAGTAGCTCCGCTTCAGGCCAATACACGGTATTTGCTGGGAACAGACGCGAGTGCTATTTGCACTGTGTATGGCAATGGGAGCGCAATAGTGACTTTCCTTACCAGAAAACAACTCTTGCTGGTAGGACGAGAAACTGCATGTGATTCAACTCCATTTAGTACTGGGAAACAAACGCTAGCTCGCCTTACAAGAAACACACTCTGCTTTTGAGAAAAGAGCACTCTTCTGCTCTACTGTGTTTCCTCTGGGGTCCGAACAGTGAGCTTGCTCAGAACAAAAGAACTGTGCTTCCTACACGCACAGACCATATCTAGTTCAACTCTCCTTAGGAAACTGACAAGAACAGTAGCTCCTCTTTAGTCCAATACACTGTACTTGTTGGGAACAGACGCGAGTGCTATTTGTACTGTGTATTGCAATGGGAGCACAATAGTGACTCCTCTTACCAGAAAACAACTCTTGCTCGTAGGACCAAATACTGCATTTGATTCACCTCCATTTAGTACTGGGAAACAAACGCTAGCTAGCCTTCCAAGAAACACACTCTGCTCTTGAGAAAAGAGCACTCTTCTACTCTACTGTGTTTCCTTTAGGGCCAGAACTTTGAGCTTGCTCAGAACAAAAGAACTGTGCTTCCTACACACACGGGCCATATCTAGTTCAATTCTGGTTAGGAAACTGAAAAGAACAGTAGCCTCTCTTCAGTCCAATACACTGTACTTGCTGGGAACAGACGCGAGTGCTATTTGCACTGTGTATGGCAAATGGAACGCAAAATGGACTCTTCTTACCAGAAAACAACTCTTGCTCGTAGGAGAAGAAACTGCATGTGTATTTCAACTCCATTTAGGAGTGGGAAACAAACGCTAGCTCACCTTTCAAGAAACACACTCTGCTTTTGAGAAAAGAGCACTTTTCTACTCTACTGTATTTACTATAGGGCCAGAACAGTGAGCTTGCTCAGAACAAAAGTACTGTGCTTCCTACACACACGGGCCATATCTAGTTCAACTCTGCTTAGAAAACTGACGAGAACAGTAGCTCCTCTTCAGTCCAATACACTGTACTTGCTGGGAAGAGACGCTAGTGCTATTTAAACTGTGTATGAATATGGGAGCGCAATAGTGACTCTTCTTACCAGAAAACAACTCTTGCTCGTAGGACCAGAAACTGCATGTGATTCAACTCCATTTAGGACTGGGAACCAAACACTAGCTCTCCTTACAAGAAACACACTCTGCTTTTGAGAAAACAGCACTCTTTTACTCTACTGTGTTTCCTGTAGGGCCAAAAGAGAGGGCTTGCTCTGAACAAAAGAAATGTGCTTCCTACACACACGGGTAATATCTAGTTCAACTCTGCTTAGGAACCTGACAACAACAGTAGATCCTCTTCAGTCCAATACACTGTACATGCTGGGAACAGACGCCAGTGCTATTTGCCCTGTGTATGACAATGGGAGCGCAATAGTGACTCTTCTTACCAGAAAACAACTCTTGGTCGTAGGTCCAAAAACTGCATGGGATTCATCTCCATTTAGGACTGGTAAACAAACGTTAGCTCGCCTTACAAGAAACACACTCTGCTTTTGAGAAAAGAGCACTCTTCTACTCTACTGTGTTTCCTATAGTGCCAGAACAGTGAGCTTGTTCAGAACAAAAGAACTGTGCTTCCTATACACACGGGCCATATCTAGTTCAACTATACTTAGGAACTTGACAAGAACAGTAGCTCCTCTTCAGTCCAATACACTGTATTTGCTGGCAACAGACGCGAGTGCTATTTGCACTGTGTACAGCAATGGGAGCACAATAGTGACTCTTCTTACCAGAAAACAACTCTTGCTCGTAGGACCAGAAACTGCATGGGATTCAACTCCATTTAGGTCTGGGAAACAAACGCTATCTCGCCTTACAAGAAACAAAATCTGCTTTTGAGGAAAGAGAACTATTCTACTTTACTGTGTTTCCTATGGTGTCCGAACAGTGAGCTTGCTAGGAACAAAAGAACTGTTCTTCCTACACACACGGGGCATATCTAGTTCAACTCTGCTTAGGAAACTGACTAGAACCGTAGCTCCTCTTCAGTCCAATACACTGTATTTGCTGGCAACAGACGCGAGTGCTATTTGCACTGTGTACAGCAATGGGAGCACAATAGTGACTCCTCTTACCAGAAAACAACTCTTGCTCGTAGGACCAGAAACTGCATGGGATTCAACTCCATTTAGGACTGGGAAACAAACGCTAGCTCGCCTTACAAGAAACAAAATCTGCTTTTGAGGAAAGGGAACTATTCTACTCTACTGTGTTTCCTATGTTGTCCGAACAGTGAGCTCGCTAAGAACAAAAGAACTGTGCTTCCTACACACACGGGCCATATCTAGTTCAACTCTGCTTAGGAAACTGACAAGAACAGTATCCTTTCTTCAGTCCAATACACTCTACTTGCTGGGAAGAGACGCGAGTGCTATTTGCACTGTGTATGGCAAAGGGAGCGCAATAGTGACTCTTCTTATCAGAAAACAACTCTTGCTCTTAGGACCAGAAACTGCATGTGATTCAACTCCATTTAGGACTGGGAAACAAATGCTAGCTCGCCTTACAAGAAACACACTCTGCTTTGAGAAAAGGGCACACTTCTACTCTACTGTGTTTCCTATGTGGTCCTAACAGTGAGCTTGCTCAGAACAAAAGAACCGTGCTTCCTACACACACCGGCCATATCTAGTTCAACTCTGCTTAGGAACCTGACAAGAACAGTAGATCCTCTTCAGTCCAATACACTGTACATGCTGGGAACAGACACCAGTGCTATTTGCCCTGTGTATGACAATGGGAGCGCAATAGTGACTCTTCTTACCAGAAAACAACTCTTGGTCGTAGGACTAGAAACTGCATGGGATTCAACTCCATTTAGGACTGGTAAACAAACGTTAGCTCGCCTTACAAGAAACACACTCTGCTTTTGAGAAAAGAGCACTCTTCTACTCTACTGTGTTTCCTATAGTGCCAGAACAGTGAGCTTGTTCAGAACAACAGAACTGTGCTTCCTATACACACGGGCCATATGTAGTTCAACTCTGCTTAGGAAACTGACAAGAACCGTAGCTCCTCTTCAGTCCAATACACTGTATTTGCTGGCAACAGACGCGAGTGCTATTTGCACTGTGTACAGCAATGGGAGCACAATAGTGACTCCTCTTACCAGAAAACAACTCTTGCTCGTAGGACCAGAAACTGCATGGGATTCAACTCCATTTAGGACTGGGAAACAAACGCTAGCTCGCCTTACAAGAAACAAAATCTGCTTTTGAGGAAAGGGAACTATTCTACTCTACTGTGTTTCCTATGTTGTCCGAACAGTGAGCTCGCTAAGAACAAAAGAACTGTGCTTCCTACACACACGGGCCATATCTAGTTCAACTCTGCTTAGGAAACTGACAAGAACAGTATCCTTTCTTCAGTCCAATACACTCTACTTGCTGGGAAGAGACGCGAGTGCTATTTGCACTGTGTATGGCAAAGGGAGCGCAATAGTGACTCTTCTTATCAGAAAACAACTCTTGCTCTTAGGACCAGAAACTGCATGTGATTCAACTCCATTTAGGACTGGGAAACAAACGCTAGCTCGCCTTACAAGAAACACACTCTGCTTTGAGAAAAGGTCACACTTCTACTCTACTGTTTTTCCTATGGTGTCCTAACAGTGAGGTTGCTCAGAACAAAAGAACCGTGCTTCCTACACACACCGGCCATATCTAGTTCAACTCTGCTTAGGAAACTGACAAGAACAGTAGCTCTGCTTCAGTCCAATACACTGTACTTGCTGGGAACAGATGCGAGTGCTATTTGTACTGTGTATGGAAATGGGAGCAAAATAATGACTTTCCTTACCAGAAAATAAATCTTGCTCATAGGACCAAAAACTGCATGTGATTCAACTCCATTTAGAACTGGGAAACAAACGCTAGCTCGCCTTTCAAGAAACACACTATGCTTTTGAGAAAAGAGCACTCTTCTACTCTGCTGTGTTTCCTATAGGGCCAGAACTTTGAGCTTGCTCAGAACAAAAGAACAGTGCTTCCTACACACACGGGCCATATCTAGTTCAATTCTGGTTAGGAAACTGAAAAGAACAGTAGCCTCTCTTCAGTCCAATACACTGTACTTGCTGGGAACAGACGCGAGTGCTATTTGCACTGTGTATGGCAAAGGGAGCGCAATAGTGACTTTCCTTACCAGAAAACAACTCTTGCTCGTAGGACCAAAAACTGCATGTGATTCAACTCCATTTCTGACTGGGAAACAAACGCTAGCTTGCCTTACAAGAAACACACTCTGCTTTTGAGAAAAGAGCAGTCTTCTATTCTGCTGTGGTTCATATGGGGTCCGAACATTGAGCTTGCTCAGAACAAAAGAACTGTGCTTCCTACACACACTGGCCATATCTAGTTCAACTCTGCTTAGGAAACTGACAAGAACAGTAGCTCCTCTTCAGTCGAATACACTGTACTTGCTGGGAACAGACACGAGTGCTATTTGCACTGTGTATGGCAATGGGAGTGCAATAGTGACTTTCCTTACCAGAAATCAACTCTTGCTCGTAGGACCAAAAACTGGAAGTGATTCAACTCCATTTAGGACTGGGAAACAAATGCTAGCTCGCCTTACAAGAAACACACTCTGCTTTTGAGAAAAGAGCACTCTTCTGCTCTACTGTGTTTCCTCTGGGGTTCGAACAGTGAGCTTGCTCAGAGCAAAAGAACTGTGCTTCCTACGCACATGGGCCATATCTAGTTCAACTCTCCTTAGGAAACTGACAAGAACAGTAGCTCCTCTTTAGTCCAATACATTGTACTTGTTGGGAACAGACGCGAGTGCTATTTGTACTGTGTATGGCAATGGGAGCGCAATACTGACTCTTCTTACCAGAAAACAACTCTTGCTCGTAGGACCAAATACTGCATTTGATTCACCTCCATTTAGTACTGGGAAACAAACGCTAGCTAGCGTTACAAGAAACACACTCTGCTTTTGAAAAAAGAGCACTCTTCTACTCTACTGTGTTTCCTATAGGGCCAGAACTTTGAGCTTGCTCAGAACAAAAGAACTGTGCTTCCTACACACGGGCCATATCTAGTTCAATTCTGGTTAGGAAACTGAAAAGAACAGTAGCCTCTCTTCAGTCCAATACACTGTACTTGCTGGGAACAGACACGAGTGCTATTAGCACTGTGAATGTCAAATGGAACGCAAAATGGACTCTTCTTACCAGAAAACAACTCTTGCTCGTAGGACCAGAAACTGCATGTGTATTACAACTCCATTTAGGAGTGGGAAACAAACGCTAGCTTGCCTTACAAGAAACACACTCTGCTTTTGAGAAAAGAGCACTCTTCTACTCTACTGTGTTTCCTATGGGGTCCGAACAGTGAGCTTGCTCAGAACAAAAGAACTGTGCTTCCTACACACACTGGCCATATCTAGTTCAACTCTGCCTAGGAAACTGACAAGAACAGTAGCTCCTCTTCAGTCCAATAAACTGTACTTTCGGGAAGAGACGCGAGAGCTATTTGCACTGTGTATGGCAAAGGGAGCGCAATAGTGACTTTCCTTACCAGAAAACAACTCTTGCTCGTAGGACCAAAAACTTAATGTGATTCAACTCCATTTCTGACTGGGAAACAAACGCTAGCTCGCCTTACAAGAAACACACTCTGCTTTTGAGAAAAGAGCAGTCTTCTATTCTGCTGTAGTTCATATGGGGTCCGAACATTGAGCTTGCTCAGAACAAAAGAACTGTGCTTCCTACACACACTGGCCATATCTAGTTCAACTCTGCTTAGGAAACTGACAAGAACAGTAGTTCCTCTTCAGTCGAATACACTGTACTTGCTGGGAACAGACGCCAGTGCTATTTGCACTGTGTATGGCAATGGGAGTGCAATAGTGACTTTCCTTACCAGAAATCAAATCTTGCTTGTAGGACCAAAAACTGGATGTGATTCAACTCCATTTAGGACTGGGAAACAAATGCTAGCTCGCCTTACAAGAAACACACTCTGCTTTTGAGAAAAGAGCACTCTTCTACTCTACTGTGTTTCCTATGGTGTCCGAACATTGAGCTTGCTCAGAACAAAAGAACTGTGCTTCCTACACACAGGGGCCATATCCAGGTCAACTCTGCTTGGGAAACTGACAAGAACAGTAACTCCGCTTCAGTCCAATACACTGTATTTGCTGGGAACAGACGGGAGTGCTATTTGCACTGTGTATGGCAATGGGAGCGCAATAGTGACTTTCCTTACCAGAAAACAACTCTTGCTGGTAGGACCAGAAACTGCATGTGATTCAACTCCATTTAGTACTGGGAAACAAACGCTAGCTCGCCTTACAAGAAACACACTCTGCTTTTGAGAAAAGAGCACTCTTCTGCTCTACTGTGTTTCCTCTGGGGTTCGAACAGTGAGCTTGCTCAGAACTAAAGAACTGTGCTTACTACACACATGGGCCATATCTAGTTCAACTCTCCTTAGGAAACTGACAAGAACAGTAGCTCCTCTTTAGTCCAATACACTGTACTTGTTGGGAACAGACGCGAGTGCTATTTGTACTGGGTAAGGCAATGGGAGCGCAATAGTGACTCTTCTTACCAGAAAACAACTCTAGCTCGTAGGACCAAATACTGCATTTGATTCACCTCCATTTAGTACTGGGAAACAAACGCTAGCTAGCCTTACAAGAAACACACTCTGCTTTTGAGAAAAGAGCACTCTTCTACTCTACTGTGTTTCCTATAGGGCCAGAACTTTGAGCTTGCTCAGAACAAAAGAACAGTGCTTCCTACACACACGGGCCATATCTAGTTCAATTCTGGTTAGGAAACTGAAAAGAACAGTAGCCTCTCTTCGGTCCAATACACTGTACTTGCTGGGAACAGACGCGAGTGCTATTTGCACTGTGTGTGGCAAAGGGAGCGCAATAGTGACTTTCCTTACCAGAAAACAACTCTTGCTCGTAGGACCAAAAACTGCATGTGATTCAACTCCATTTCTGACTGGGAAACAAACGCTAGCTTGCCTTACAAGAAACACACTCTGCTTTTGAGAAAAGAGCAGTCTTCTATTCTACTGTGGTTCATATGGGGTCCGAACATTGAGCTTGCTCAGAACAAAAGAACTGTGCTTCCTACACACACTGGCCATATCTAGTTCAACTCTGCTTAGGAAACTGACAAGAACAGTAGCTCCTCTTCAGTTCAATACACTGTACTTGCTGGGAACAGACGCGAGGGCTATTTGCACTGTGTACGGCAATGGGAGCACAATAGTGACTCTTCTTACCAGAAAACAACTCTTGCTCTTAGGAACAGAAACTGCATTTGATTCAATCCACTTAGGACTGGGAAACAAATGCTAGCTCGCCTTACAAGAAACACGCTCTGCTTTTGAGAATAGGGCACACATCTTCTCTACTGTGTTTCCTATGGGGTCCAAACAGTGAGCTTGCTCAGAACAAAAGAATTTTGCTTAATACACACACGGGTCATATCTAGTTCAACTCTGCTTAAGAAACTGACAAGAACAGTAGCTCCTCTTCAGTCCAATACACTGTACTTGCTGGGAACAGACGCGAGTGCTATTTGCACTGTGTATGGCAATGGGAGAGCAATAGTGACTTTCCTTACCAGAAAAAACTCTTGCTCGTAGGACCAAAAACTCGATGTGATTCAACTCCATTTAGGACTGTAAATCAAACGCTAGCTCGCCTTACAAGAAACACACTCTGCTTTTGAGAAAAGAGCACTCTTCTACTCTACTGTGTTTCCTATGGGGTCTGAACAGTGAGCTTGCTCAGAACAAAAGAACTGTGCTTCCTACACACAGGGGCCATATCTAGTTCAACTCTGCTTAGGAAACTGACAAGAACAGTAGCTCCTCTTCAGTCCAATGCACTGTATTTGCTGGCAACAGACGCGAGTGCTATTTGCACTGTGTACAGCAATGGGAGCACAATAGTGACTCTTCTTACCAGAAAACAACTCTTGCTCGTAGGACCACAAACTGCATGGGATTCAACTCCATTTAGGACTGGGAAACAAACGCTAGGTCGCATTACAAGAAACACACTCTGCTTTTGAGAAAAGAGCACTCTTCTACTCTACTGTGTTTCCTGTGGAGTCCGAACAGAGAGCTTTCTCAGAACAAAAGAACTGTGCTTCCTACATCCGGGCCATATCTAGTTCAAGTCTGCTTAGGAAACTGACAAGAGAAGTAGCTCCTCTTCAGTCCAATACACTGTACTTGCTGGGAACAGATGCGAGTGTTATTTGCACTGTGTATGGCAATGGCAGCGCAATAGTGTCTTTCTTTACTTGAAAGCAACTCTTGCGTGTAAGACCAAAAACTGCATGTGATTCAAGTCCATTTAGGTTTGGGAAACAAACGCTAGCTTGCCTCACAAGAAACAAAATCTGCTTTTGAGGAAAGAGAACTATTCTACTCTACTGTGTTTCCTATGGGGTCCGAACAGTGAGCTTGCTAAGAACAAAAGAACTGTGCTTCCTACACACACGGGCCATATCTAGTTCAACTCTCCTTAGGAAACTGACAAGAACAGTAGCTCCTCTTCAGTCCAATACACTCTACTTGCTGGGAACAGACGCGAGTGCTATTTGCACAGTGTATGGCAAAGGGAGCGCAATAGTGACTTTCCTTACCAGAAAACAACTCTTGCTGGTAGGACCAAAAACTGCATGTGATTCAACTCCATTTCTGACTGGGGAACAAACGCTAGCTCGTCTTACAAGAAACACACTCTGCTTTTGAGAAAAGAGCACTCTTCTACTCTACTGTGGTTCATATGGGGTCCGAACATTGAGCTTGCTCAGAACAAAAGAACTGTGCTTCCTACACACACTGGCCATATCTAGTTCAACTCTGCTTACGAAACTGACAAGAACAGTAGCTCCTCTTCAGTCCAATACACTGTACTTGCTGGGAACAGACACGAGTGCTATTTGCACTGTGTAGGGCAATGGGAGTGCAATAGTGACTTTCCTTACCAGAAATAAACTCTTGCTCGTAGGACCAAAAACTGGATGTGATTCAACTCCATTTAGGACTGGGAAACAAACACTAGCTCGCCTTACAAGAAACACACTCTGCTTTTGAGAAAAGAGCACTCTTCTACTCTACTGTGTTTCCTATGGGGTCCGGACATTGAGCTTGCTCAGAACAAAAGAACTGTGCTTCCTACACACAGGGGCCATATCTAGGTCAACCATGCTTAGGAAACTGACAGGAACAGTAGCTCCGCTTCAGTCCAATACACTGTATTGGCTGGGAACAGACGCGAGTGCTATTTGCACTGTGTATGGCAATGGGAGCGCAATAGTGACTTTCCTTACCAGAAAACAACTCTTGCTGGTAGGACCAGAAACTGCATGTGATTCAACTCCATTTAGTACTGGGAAACAAACGCTAGCTCGCCTTACAAGAAACACACTCTGCTTTTGAGAAAAGAGCACTCTTCTGCTCTAGTGTGTTTCCTATGGGATCCGAACAGTGAGCTTGCTCAGAACAAAAGAACTGTGCTTTCTACACACACGGGCCATGTCTAGTTCAACTCTCATTAGGAAACTGACAAGAACAGTAGCTCCTCTTTAGTCCAATACACTGTACATGTTGGGAACAGACGCGAGTGCTATTTGTACTGTGTATGGCATTGGGAGCGCAATAGTGACTCTTCTTACCAGAAAACAACTCTTGCTCGTAGGACCAAATACTGCATTTGATTCACCTCCATTTAGTACTGGGAAACAAACGCTAGCTAGCCTTACAAGAAACACACTCTGCTTTTGAGAAAAGAGCACTCTTCTACTCTACTGTGTTTCCTATAGGGCCAGAACTTTGA
This sequence comes from Peromyscus eremicus, assembly GCF_949786415.1. Classification (NCBI taxonomy): domain Eukaryota; kingdom Metazoa; phylum Chordata; class Mammalia; order Rodentia; family Cricetidae; genus Peromyscus; species Peromyscus eremicus. Next base: position 215,130 of record NW_026734617.1, read on the forward strand.
GCTTGCTCAGAACAAAAGAACAGTGCTTCCTACACACACGGGCCATATCTAGTTCAATTCTGGTTAGGAAACTGAAAAGAACAGTAGCCTCTCTTCGGTCCAATACACTGTACTTGCTGGGAACAGACGCGAGTGCTATTTGCACTGTGTGTGGCAAAGGGAGCGCAATAGTGACTTTCCTTACCAGAAAACAACTCTTGCTCGTAGGACCAAAAACTGCATGTGATTCAACTCCATTTCTGACTGGGAAACAAACGCTAGCTTGCCTTACAAGAAACACACTCTGCTTTTGAGAAAAGAGCAGTCTTCTATTCTACTGTGGTTCATATGGGGTCCGAACATTGAGCTTGCTCAGAACAAAAGAACTGTGCTTCCTACACACACTGGCCATATCTAGTTCAACTCTGCTTAGGAAACTGACAAGAACAGTAGCTCCTCTTCAGTTCAATACACTGTACTTGCTGGGAACAGACGCGAGGGCTATTTGCACTGTGTACGGCAATGGGAGCACAATAGTGACTCTTCTTACCAGAAAACAACTCTTGCTCTTAGGAACAGAAACTGCATTTGATTCAATCCACTTAGGACTGGGAAACAAATGCTAGCTCGCCTTACAAGAAACACGCTCTGCTTTTGAGAATAGGGCACACATCTTCTCTACTGTGTTTCCTATGGGGTCCAAACAGTGAGCTTGCTCAGAACAAAAGAATTTTGCTTAATACACACACGGGTCATATCTAGTTCAACTCTGCTTAAGAAACTGACAAGAACAGTAGCTCCTCTTCAGTCCAATACACTGTACTTGCTGGGAACAGACGCGAGTGCTATTTGCACTGTGTATGGCAATGGGAGAGCAATAGTGACTTTCCTTACCAGAAAAAAACTCTTGCTCGTAGGACCAAAAACTCGATGTGATTCAACTCCATTTAGGACTGTAAATCAAACGCTAGCTCGCCTTACAAGAAACACACTCTGCTTTTGAGAAAAGAGCACTCTTCTACTCTACTGTGTTTCCTATGGGGTCTGAACAGTGAGCTTGCTCAGAACAAAAGAACTGTGCTTCCTACACACAGGGGCCATATCTAGTTCAACTCTGCTTAGGAAACTGACAAGAACAGTAGCTCCTCTTCAGTCCAATGCACTGTATTTGCTGGCAACAGACGCGAGTGCTATTTGCACTGTGTACAGCAATGGGAGCACAATAGTGACTCTTCTTACCAGAAAACAACTCTTGCTCGTAGGACCAGAAACTGCATGGGATTCAACTCCATTTAGGACTGGGAAACAAACGCTAGGTCGCATTACAAGAAACACACTCTGCTTTTGAGAAAAGAGCACTCTTCTACTCTACTGTGTTTCCTGTGGAGTCCGAACAGAGAGCTTTCTCAGAACAAAAGAACTGTGCTTCCTACATCCGGGCCATATCTAGTTCAACTCTGCTTAGGAAACTGACAAGAGAAGTAGCTCCTCTTCAGTCCAATACACTGTACTTGCTGGGAACAGATGCGAGTGTTATTTGCACTGTGTATGGCAATGGCAGCGCAATAGTGTCTTTCTTTACTTGAAAGCAACTCTTGCGTGTAAGACCAAAAACTGCATGTGATTCAAGTCCATTTAGGTTTGGGAAACAAACGCTAGCTTGCCTCACAAGAAACAAAATCTGCTTTTGAGGAAAGAGAACTATTCTACTCTACTGTGTTTCCTATGGGGTCCGAACAGTGAGCTTGCTAAGAACAAAAGAACCGTGCTTCCTACACACACCGGCCATATCTAGTTCAACTCTGCTTAGGAACCTGACAAGAACAGTAGATCCTCTTCAGTCCAATACACTGTACATGCTGGGAACAGACGCCAGTGCTATTTGCCCTGTGTATGACAATGGGAGCGCAATAGTGACTCTTCTTACCAGAAAACAACTCTTGGTCGTAGGACCAGAAACTGCATGGGATTCAACTCCATTTAGGACTGGTAAACAAACGTTAGCTCGCCTTACAAGAAACACTTTCTGCTTTTGAGAAAAGAGCACTCTTCTACTCTACTGTGTTTCCTATAGTGCCAGAACAGTGAGCTTGCTCAGAACAAAGAACTGTGCTTCCTATACACACGGGCCACATGTAGTTCAACTCTGTTTAGGAAACTGACAAGAACAGTAGCTCCTCTTCAGTCCAATACACTGTATTTGCTGGCAACAGACGCGAGTGCTATTTGCAGTGTGTACAGCAATGGGAGCAAAATAGTGACTCTTCTTACCAGAAAACAACTCTTGCTCGTAGGACCAGAAACTGCATGGGATTCAAATCCATATAGGACTGGGAAACAAACGCTAGCTCGCCTTACAAGAAACAAAATCTGCTTTTGAGGAAAGAGAAATATTCTACTCTACTGTGTTTCCTATGGTGTCTGAACAGTGAGCTTGCTAAGAACAAAAGAACTGTGCTTCCTACACACACGGGCCATATCTCGTTCAACTCTGCTTAGGAAACTGACAAGAACAGTATCCTTTCTTCAGTCCAATACACTGTACTTGCTGGGAACAGACGCCAGTGCTATTTGCACTGTGTATGGCAAAGGGAGCGCAATAGTGACTCTTCTTATCAGAAAACAACTCTTGCTCTTAGGACCAGAAACTGCATGTGATTCAACTCCATTTAGGACTGGGAAACAAACGCTAGCTCGCCTTACAAGAAACACACTCTGCTTTGAGAAAAGGTCACACTTCTACTCTACTGTTTTTCCTATGGGGTCCTAACAGTGAGGTTGCTCAGAACAAAAGAACCGTGCTTCCTACACACACCGGCCATATCTAGTTCAACTCTGCTTAGGAAACTGACAAGAACAGTAGCTCTGCTTCAGTCCAATACACTGTACTTGCTGGGAACAGATGCGAGTGCTATTTGTACTGTGTATGGAAATGGGAGCAAAATAGTGACTTTCCTTACCAGAAAATAAATCTTGCTCATAGGACCAAAAACTGCATGTGATTCAACTCCATTTAGAACTGGGAAACAAACGCTAGCTCGCCTTTCAAGAAACACACTATGCTTTTGAGAAAAGAGCACTCTTCTACTCTACTGTGTTTCCTATAGGGCCAGAATAGTGAGTTTGCTCAGAACAAAAGAACTGTGCTTCCAACAAATACGGCCATATCTAGTTCAATTCTGTTTAGGAAACTGACAAAAACTGTAGATCCTCTTCAGTCCAATACACTGTACATGCTGGGAACAGACGCCAGTGCTATTTGCCCTGTGTATGACAATGGGAGCGCAATAGTGACTCTTCTTACCAGAAAACAATTCTTGATCGTAGGGCAAGAAACTGCATGTGATTCAACTCCATTTATGACTGGGAAACAAACGCTAGCTCGCCTTACAAGAAACACACTCTGCTTTTGAGAAAAGAGCAGTCTTCTATTCTGCTGTGGTTCATATGGGGTCCGAACATTGAGCTTGCTCAGACAAAAGAACTGTGCTTCCTACACACACTGGCCATATCTAGTTCAACTCTGCTTAGGAAACTGACAAGAACAGTAGCTCCTCTTCAGTCGAATACACTGTACTTGCTGGGAACAGACACGAGTGCTATTTGCACTGTGTATGGCAATGGGATTGCAATAGTGACTTTCCTTACCAGAAATCAACTCTTGCTCGTAGGACCAAAAACTGGAAGTGATTCAACTCCATTTAGGACTGGGAAACAAATGCTAGCTCGCCTTACAAGAAACACATTCTGCTTTTGAGAAAAGAGCACTCTTCTGCTCTACTGTGTTTCCTCTGGGGTTCGAACTGTGAGCTTGCTCAGAACAAAAGAACTGTGCTTCCTACACACATGGGCCATATCTAGTTCAACTCTCCTTAGGAAACTGACAAAAACAGTAGATCCTCTTTAGTCCAATACATTGTACTTGTTGGGAACAGATGCGAGTGCTATTTGTACTGTGTATGGCAATGGGAGCGCAATAGTGACTCTTCTTACCAGAAAACAACTCTTGCTCGTAGGACCAAATACTGCATTTGATTCACCTCCATTTAGTACTGGGAAACAAACGCTAGCTAGCCTTACAAGAAACACACTCTGCTTTTGAGAAAAGAGCATTCTTCTACTCTACTGTGTTTCCTATAGGGCCAAAACTTTGAGCTTGCTCAGAACAAAAGAACTGTGCTTCCTACACACACGGGCCATATCTAGTTCAATTCTGGTTAGGAAACTGAAAAGAACAGTAGCCTCTCTTCAGTCCAATACACTGTACTTGCTGGGAACAGACGCGAGTGCTATTTGCACTGTGTATGGCAAATGGAACGCAAAATGGACTCTTCTTACCAGAAAACAACTCTTGCTCGTAGGACCAGAAACTGCATGTGTATTACAACTCCATTTAGGAGTGGGAAACAAACGCTAGCTTGCCTTACAAGAAACACACTCTGCTTTTGAGAAAAGAGCACTCTTCTACTCTACTGTGTTTCCTATGGGGTCCGAACAGTGAGCTTGCTCATAACAAAAGAACTGTGCTTCCTACACACATGGGCCATATCTAGTTCAACTCTGCTTAGGAAACTGACAAGAACAGTAGCTCCTGTTCAGTCCAATACACTGTACTTGCGGGAAGAGACGCGAGTGCTATTTGCACTGTGTATGGCAAAGGGAGCGCAATAGTGACTTTCCTTACCAGAAAACAACTCTTGCTCGTAGGACCAAAAACTGCATGTGATTCAACTCCATTTCTGACTGGGAAACAAACGCTAGCTCGCCTTACAAGAAACACACTCTGCTTTTGAGAAAAGAGCACTCTTCTGCTCTACTGTGTTTCCTCTGGGGTTCGAACAGTGAGCTTGCTCAGAACAAAAGAACTGTGCTTACTACACACATGGGCCATATCTAGTTCAACTCTCCTTAGGAAACTGACAAGAACAGTAGCTCCTCTTTAGTCCAATACACTGTACTTGTTGGGAACAGACGCGAGTGCTATTTGTACTGTGTATGGCAATGGGAGCGCAATAGTGACTCTTCTTACCAGAAAACAACTCTTGCTCGTAGGACCAAATACTGCATTTGATTCACCTCCATTTAGTACTGGGAAACAAACGCTAGGTAGCCTTACAAGAAACACACTCTGCTTTTGAGAAAAGAGCACTCTTCTACTCTACTGTGTTTCCTATAGGGCCAGAACTTTGAGCTTGCTCAGAACAAAAGAACTGTGCTTCCTACACACACGGGCCATATCTAGTTCAATTCTGGTTAGGAAACTGTAAAGAACAGTAGCCTCTCTTCAGTCCAATACACTGTACTTGCTGGGAACAGACGCGAGTGCTATTTGCACTGTGTATGGCAAATGGAACGCAAAATGGACTCTTCTTACCAGAAAACAACTCTTGCTAGTAGGACCAGAAACTGCATGTGTATTACAACTCCATTTAGGAGTGGGAAACAAACGCTAGCTCACCTTTCAAGAAACACACTCTGCTTTTGAGAAAAGAGCACTTTTCTACTCTACTGTATTTACTATAGGGCCAGAACAGTGAGCTTGCTCAGAACAAAAGTACTGTGCTTCCTACACACACGGGCCATATCTAGTTCAACTCTGCTTAGGAAACTGACGAGAACAGTAGCTCCTCTTCAGTCCAATACACTGTACTTGCTGGGAAGAGACGCTAGTGCTATTTAAACTGTGTACAGCAATGGGAGCACAGTAGTGACTCTTCTTACCAGAAAACATCTCTTGCTCTTAGGACCAGAAACTGCATATGATTCAACTCCACTTAGGACTAGGAAAAAAACGCTAGCTCGCCTTACAAGAAACACACTCTGCTTTTGAGAAAAGAGCACTCTTCTACTCTACTGTGTTTCCTATGGGATCCGAACAGTTAGCTTGCTCAGAACTAAAGAACTGTGCTTCCTACACACACGGACCATATCTAGTTCTACTTTGCTTAGGAAACAGACAAGAACAGTAGCTCCTCTTCAGTCCAATACACTGTACTTGCTGGGAACAGACGCCAGTGCTATTTGCACTGTGTATGAATATGGGAGCGCAATAGTGACTCTTCTTACCAGAAAACAACTCTTGCTCGTAGGACCAGAAACTGCATGGGATTCAACTCCATTTAGGACTGGGAACCAAACACTAGCTCTCCTTACAAGAAACACACTCTCCTTTAGAGAAAACAGCACTCTTTTACTCTACTGTGTTTCCTGTAGGGCCAAAAGAGAGAGCTTGCTCCGAACAAAAGAAATGTGCTTCCTACACACACGGGTCATATCTAGTTCAACTCTGCTTAGGAACCTGACAACAACAGTCGATCCTCTTCAGTCCAATACACTGTACATGCTGGGAACAGACGCCAGTGCTATTTGCCCTGTGTATGACAATGGGAGCGCAATAGTGACTCTTCTTACCAGAAAACAACTCTTGGTCGTAGGTCCAGAAACTGCATGGGATTCATCTCCATTTAGGACTGGTAAACAAACGTTAGCTCGCCTTACAAGAAACACACTCTGCTTTTGAGAAAAGAGCACTCTTCTACTCTACTGTGTTTCCTAAAGTGCCAGAACAGTGAGCTTGTTCAGAACAAAAGAACTGTGCTTCCTATACACACGGGCCATATCTAGTTCAACACTGCTTAGGAAACTGACAAGAACAGTAGCTCCTCTTCAGTCCAATACACTGTATTTGCTGGCAACAGACGCGAGTGCTATTTGCACTGTGTACAGCAATGGGAGCACAATAGTGACTCTTCTTACCAGAAAACAACTCTTGCTCGTAGGACCAGAAACTGCATGGGATTCAACTCCATTTAGGACTGGGAAACAAACGCTAGCTCGCCTTACAAGAAACAAAATCTGCTTTTGAGGAAAGAGAACTATTCTACTCTACTGTGTTTACTATGGTGTCCGAACAGTGAGCTTGCTAAGAACAAAAGAACTGTGCTTCCTACACACACGGGCCATATCTAGTTCAACTCTGCTTAGGAAACTGACAAGAACAGTATCCTTTCTTCAGTCCAATACTCTCTACTTGCTGGGAACAGACGCGAGTGCTATTTGCACTGTGTATGGCAAAGGGAGCGCAATAGTGACTCTTCTTATCAGAAAACAACTCTTGCTCTTAGGACTAGAAACTGCATGTGATTCAACTCCATTTAGGACTGGGAAACAAATGCTAGCTCGCCTTACAAGAAACACACTCTGCTTTGAGAAAAGGGCACACTTCTACTCTACTGTGTTTCCTATGTGGTCCTAACAGTGAGCTTGCTCAGAACAAAAGAACCGTGCTTCCTACACACACCGGCCATATCTAGTTCAACTCTGCTTAGGAACCTGACAAGAACAGTAGATCCTCTTCAGTCCAATACACTTTACATGCTGGGAACAGACGCCAGTGCTATTTGCCCTGTGTATGACAATGGGAGCGCAATAGTGACTCTTCTTACCAGAAAACAACTCTTGGTCGTAGGACCAGAAACTGCATGGGATTCAACTCCATTTAGGACTGGTAAACAAACGTTAGCTCGCCTTACAAGAAACACACTCTGCTTTTGAGAAAAGAGCACTCTTCTACTCTACTGTGTTTCCTATAGTGCCAGAACAGTGAGCTTGCTCAGAACAAAAGAACTGTGCTTCCTATACACACGGGCCATATGTAGTTCAACTCTGCTTAGGAAACTGACAAGAACAGTAGCTCCTCTTCAGTCCAATACACTGTATTTGCTGGCAACAGACGCGAGTGCTATTTGCACTGTGTACAGCAATGGGAGCACAATAGTGACTCTTCTTACCAGAAAACAACTCTTGCTCGTAGGACCAGAAAATGCATGGGATTCAACTCCATTTAGGACTGGGAAACAAACGTTAGCTCGCCTTACAAGAAACAAAATCTGCTTTTGAGGAAAGAGAAATATTCTACTCTACTGTGTTTCCTATGGTGTCCGAACAGTGAGCTTGCTAAGAACAAAAGAACTGTGCTTCCTACACACACGGGCCATATCTAGTTCAACTCTGCTTACGAAACTGACAAGAACAGTATCCTTTCTTCAGTCCAATACACTCTACTTGCTGGGAACAGACGGGAGTGCTATTTGCACTGTGTATGGCAAAGGGAGCGCAATAGTGACTCTTCTTATCAGAAAACAACTCTTGCTCTTAGGACCAGAAACTGCATGTGATTCAACTCCATTTAGGACTGGGAAACAAACGCTAGCTCGCCTTACAAGAAACACACTCTGCTTTGAGAAAAGGTCACACTTCTACTCTACTGTTTTTCCTATGGGGTCCTAATAGTGAGGTTGCTCAGAACAAAAGAACCGTGCTTCCTACACACACCGGCCATATCTAGTTCAACTCTGCTTAGGAAACTGACAAGAACAGTAGCTCTGCTTCAGTCCAATACACTGTACTTGCTGGGAACAGATGCGAGTGCTATTTGTACTGTGTATGAAAATGGGAGCAAAATAGTGACTTTCCTTACCTGAAAATAAATCTTGCTCATAGGGCCAAAAACTGCATGTGATTCAACTCCATTTAGAACTGGGAAACAAACGCTAGCTCGCCTTTCAAGAAACACACTATGCTTTTGAGAAAAGAGCTCTCTTCTACTCTACTGTGTTTCCTATAGGGCCAGAATAGTGAGTTTGCTCAGAACAAAAGAACTGTGCTTCCAACAAATACGGCCATATCTAGTTCAATTCTGTTTAGGAAACTGACAAAAACTGTAGATCCTCTTCAGTCCAATACACTGTACATGCTGGGAACAGACGCCAGTGCTATTTGCCCTGTGTATGACAATGGGAGCGCAATAGTGACTCTTCTTACCAGAAAACAATTCTTGATCGTAGGACAAGAAACTGCATGTGATTCAACTCCATTTATGACTGGGAAACAAACGCTAGCTCGCCTTACAAGAAACACACTCTGCTTTTGAGAAAAGAGCAGTCTTCTATTCTGTTGTTGTTCATATGGGGTCCGAACATTGAGCTTGCTCAGAACAAAAGAACTGTGCTTCCTACACACACTGGCCATATCTAGTTCAACTCTGCTTAGGAAACTGACAAGAACAGTAGCTCCTCTTCAGTTGAATACACTGTACTTGCTGGGAATAGACACGAGTGCTATTTGCACTGTGTATGGCAATGGGAGTGCAATAGTGACTTTCCTTACCAGAAATCAACTCTTGCTCGTAGGACCAAAAACTGGAAGTGATTCAACTCTATTTAGGACTGGGAAACAAATGCTAGCTCGCCTTACAAGAAACACACTCTGCTTTTTAGAAAAGAGCACTCTTCTGCTCTACTGTGTTTCCCCTGGTTTCGAACAGTGAGCTTGCTCAGAACAAAAGAACTGTGCTTCCTACACACATGGGCATTATCTAGTTTAACTCTCCTTAGGAAACTGACAAAAACAGTAGCTCCTCTTTAGTCCAATACATTCTACTTGTTGGGAACAGACGTGAGTGCTATTTGTACTGTGTATGGCAATGGGAGCGCAATAGTGACTCTTCTTACCAGAAAACAACTCTTGCTCGTAGGACCAAATACTGCATTTGATTCACCTCCATTTAGTACTGGGAAACAAATGCTAGCTAGCCTTACAAGAAACACACTCTGCTTTTGAGAAAAGAGCACTCTTCTACTCTACTGTGTTTCCTATAGGGCCAGAACTTTGAGCTTGCTCAGAACAAAAGAACTGTGCTTCCTACACACACGGGCCATATCTAGTTCAATTCTGGTTAGGAAACTGAAAAGAACAGTAGCCTCTCTTCAGTCCAATACACTGTACTTGCTGGGAACAGACGCGAGTGCTATTTGCACTGTGTATGGCAAATGGAACGCAAAATGGACTCTTCTTACCAGAAAACAACTCTTGCTCGTAGGACCAGAAACTGCATGTGTATTACAACTCCATTTAGGAGTGGGAAACAAATGCTAGCTTGCCTTACAAGAAACACACTCTGCTTTTGAGAAAAGAGCACTCTTCTACTCTACTGTGTTTCCTATGGGGTCCGAACAGTGAGCTTGCTCATAACAAAAGAACTGTGCTTCCTGCACACATGGGCCATATCTAGTTCAACTCTGCTTAGGAAACTGACAAGAACAGTAGCTCCTCTTCAGTCCAATACACTGTACTTGCGGGAAGAGACGCGAGTGCTATTTGCACTGTGTATGGCATTGGGAGCACAATAGTGACTTTCCTTACCAGAAAACAAATCTTCCTCATAGGACCAAAAACTACATGTGATTCAACTCCATTTAGAACTGGGAAACAAACGCTAGCTCGCCTTTCAGGAAACACACTATGCTTTTGCGAAAAGAGCACTCTTCTACTCTACTGTGTTTCCTATGGGGTCCGAACAGTGAGCTTGCTCAGAACAAAAGAACTGTGGTTCCTACACACAGGGGCCATATATAGGTCAACTCTGCTTAGGAAACTGACAAGAACAGTAGCTCTGCTTCAGTCCAATAAACTGTATTTCCTGGGAACAGACGCGAGTGCTATTTGCACTGTGTATGGCATTGGGAGCACAATAGTGACTTTCCTTACCAGAAAACAACTCTTGCTGGTAGGACCAGAAAATGCATGGGATTCAACTCCATTTAGTACTGGGAAACAAACGTTTGCTCGCCTTACAAGAAACACACTCTTCTTTTGAGAAAAGAGCACTCTTCTGCTCTACTGTGTTTCCTCTGCGGTCCGAACAGTGAGCTTGCTCAGAACAAAAGAACTGTGCTTCCTACACACACGGGCCATATCTAGTTCAACTCTCCTTAGGAAACTGACAAGAACAGAAGCTCCTCTTTAGTCCAATACACTGTACTTGTTGGGAACAGACGCGAGTGCTATTTGTACTGTGTATGGCAATGGGAGCGCAATAGTGACTCTTCTTACCAGAAAACTTTTGCTCGTAGGACCAAATACTGCATTTGATTCACCTCCATTTAGTACTGGGAAACAAACACTAGCTAGCCTTACAAGAAACACACTCTGCTTTTGAGAAAAGAGCACTCTTCTACTCTACTGTGTTTCCTACAGGGCCAGAAATTTGAGCTTGCTCAGAACAAAAGAACTGTGCTTCCTACACACACGGGCCATATCTAGTTCAATTCTGGTTAGGAAACTGAAAAGAACAGTTGCCTCTCTTCATTCCAATACACTGTACTTGCTGGGAAGAGACGCGAGTGCTATTTGCACTGTGTAGGGCAAATGGAACGCAAAATGGACTCTTCTTACCAGAAAACAACTCTTGCTCGTAGGAGAAGAAACTGCATGTGTATTTCAACTCCATTTAGGAGTGGGAAACAAACGCTAGCTCACCTTTCAAGAAACACACTCTGCTTTTGAGAAAAGAGCACTTTTCTACTCTACTGTATTTACTATAGGGCCAGAACAGTGAGCTTGCTCAGAACAAAAGTACTGTGCTTCCTACACACACGGGCCATATCTAGTTCAACTCTGCTTAGGAAACTGACGAGAACAGTAGCTCCTCTTCAGTCCAATACACTGTACTTGCTGGGAAGAGACGCTAGTGCTATTTAAACTGTGTACAGCAATGGGAGCACAGTAGTGACTCTTCTTACCAGAAAACATCTCTTGCTCTTAGGACCAGAAACTGCATATGATTCAACTCCACTTAGGACTGGGAAAAAAACGCTAGCTCGCCTTACAAGAAACACACTCTGCTTTTGGGAAAAGAGCACTCTTCTACTCTACTGTGTTTCCTATAGGGCCAGAACAGTGAGCTTGCTCAGAACAAAAGAACTGTGCTTCCTACACATACGTGCCATATCTAGTTCAACTCTGCTTTGGAAACTGACAAGAACAGTAGCTCCTCTTCAGTCCAATACACTGTACTTGCGGGGAACAGATGCGAGTGCTATTTGCACTGTGTATGGCAATGGGAGCGCAATAGTGTCTTTCCTTACTTGAAAGAAACTCTTGTGTGTAAGACCAAAAACTGCATGTGATTCAAGTCCATTTAGGACTGGGAAACAAACGCTAGCTCGCCTTATAAGAAACAAAATCTGCTTTTGAGGAAAGAGAACTATTCTACTCTACTGTGTTTCCTATGGTGTCCGAACAGTGAGCTTGCTCAGAACAAAAGAACTGTCCTTCCTACACACAGGGGCCATATCTAGTTCAACTCTGCTTAGGAAACTGACAGGAACAGTATCCTTTCTTCAGTCCAATACACTCTACTTGCTGGGAACAGACGCGAGTGCTATTTGCACTGTGTATGGCAAAGGGAGCGCAATAGTGACTCTTCTTATCAGAAAACAACTCTTGCTCTTAGGACCAGAAACTGCATGTGATTCAACTCCACTTAGGACTGGGAAACAAACGCTAGCTCGCCTTACAAGAAACACGCTCTGCTTTGAGAAAAGGGCACACTTCTACTCTACTGTGTTTCCTATGGGGTCCTAACAGTGAGCTTGCTCAGAACCATAGAACCGTGCTTCCTACACATACCGGCCATATCTACTTCAACTCTGCTTAGGAAACTGACAAGAACAGTAGCTCCTCTTCAGTCCAATATACTGTACTTGCTGGGAACAGACGCGAGTGCTATTTGCACTGTGTATGGCAAAGGGAGCGCAATAGTGACTTTCCTTACCAGAAAACAACTCTTGCTCGTAGGACCAAAAACTGCATGTGATTCAACTCCATTTCTGACTGGGAAACAAACGCTAGCTTGCCTTACAAGAAACACACTCTGCTTTTGAGAAAAGAGCAGTCTTCTATTCTACTGTGGTTCATATGGGGTCCGAACATTGAGCTTGCTCAGAACAAAAGAACTGTGCTTCCTACACACACTGGCCATATCTAGTTCAACTCTGCTTAGGAAACTGACAAGAACAGTAGCTCCTCTTCAGTCCAATACACTGTTCTTGCTGGGAACAGACGCGAGTGCTATTTGCACTGTGTATGGCAATGAGAGAGCAATAGTGACTTTCCTTACCAGAAAACAACTCTTGCTCGTAGGACCAAAAACTCGATGTGATTCAACTCCATTTAGGACTGGAAAACAAACGCTAGCTTGCCTTACAAGAAACACACTCTGCTTTTGAGAAAAGAGCACTCTTCTACTCTACTGTGTTTCCTATGGGGTCCGAACAGTGAGCTTGCTCAGAAAAAAAGAACTGTGCTTCCTACACACAGAGGCCATATCTAGTTCAACTCTGCTTAGGAAACTGACAAGAACTGTAGCTCCTCTTCAGTCCAATGCACTGTATTTGCTGGAAACAGACGCGAGTGCTATTTGCACTGTGTACAGCAATGGGAGCACAATAGTGACTCTTCTTACAAGAAACCAACTCTTGCTCGTAGGACGAGAAACTGCATGGGATTCAACTCCATTTAGGACTGGGAAACAAACGCTAGCTCGCATTACAAGAAACACACTCTGCTTTTGAGAAAAGAGCACTCTTCTACTCTACTGTGTTTCCTGTGGGGTCCGAACAGAGAGCTTGCTCAGAACAAAAGAACTGTGCTTCCTACATCCAGGCCATATCTAGTTCAACTCTGCTTAGGAAACTGACAAGAGAAGTAGCTCCTCTTCAGTCCAATACACTGTACTTGCTGGGAAAAGATGCGAGTGCTATTTGCTCTGTGTATGGCAATGGCTGCGCAATAGTGTCTTTCCTTACTTGAAAGCAACTCTTGCGTGTAAGACCAAAAAAAACTGCATGTGATTCAAGTCCATTTAGGTTTGGGAAACAAACGCTAGCTCGCCTCACAAGTAACAAAATCTGCTTTTGAGGAAATAGAACTATTCTACTCTACTGTGTTTCCTATGGTGTCCGAACAGTGAGCTTGCTAAGAACAAAAGAACTGTGCTTCCTACACACACGGGCCATATCTAGTTCAACTCTGCTTAGGAAACTGACAAGAACAGTAGCTCCTCTTCAGTCCAATACACTGTACTTGCTGGGAACAGACGCCAGTGCTATTTGCACTGTGTATGAATATGGGAGCACAATAGTGACTCTTCTTACCAGAAAACAACTCTTGCTCATAGGACCAGAAACTGCATGGGATTCAACTCCATTTAGGACTGGGAACCAAACACTAGCTCTCCTTACAAGAAACACACTCTGCTTTTGAGAAAAGAGCACTCTTTTACTCTACTGTGTTTCCTGTAGGGCCAAAACAGAGAGCTTGCTCAGAACAAAAGAAATGGGCTTCCTACACACACGGGTCATATCTAGTTCAACTCTGCTTAGGAAACTGACAAGAACAGTAGCTCCTCTTCAGTCCAATACACTGTACATGCTGGGAAGAGACGCCAGTGCTATTTGCCCTGTGTATGACAATGGGAGTGCAATAGTGACTCTTCTTACCAGAAAACAACTCTTGCTCGTAGGACGAAACACTGCATTTGATTCAACTCCATTTAGGACTGGGAAACAAACCCAAGCTCGCCTTACAAGAAACACACTCTGCTTTTGAGAAAAGAGCACTCATCTACTCTACTGTGTTTCCTATGGGGTCCGAACAGTGAGCTTGCTGAGAACAAAAGAACTGTGCTTCCTACACACACGGGCCATATCTAGTTCAACTCTGCTTAGGAAACTCAGAAGAACAGTAGCTCCTCTTCAGTCCAATACACTGTACTTGCTGGGAACAGTCGCGAGGGCTATTTGCACTGTGAATGGCAAAGGGAGCGCAATAGTGACTCTTCTTACCAGAAAACAACTCTTGCTCTTAGGACCAGAAACTGCATGTGATTCAGCTCCATTTAGGACTGGGAAACAAACGGTAGCTCGCCTTACAAGAAACACACTCTGCTTTTTAGAAAAGAGCACTCTTCTACTCTACTGTGTTTCCTATGGGGCCAGAACAGTGAGCTTGCTCAGAACAAAAGAACTGTGCTTCCTACACACACGGGCGATATCTAGTTCAACTCTGCTTTGGAAACTGACGAGAACAGTGGCTACTCTTCATTCCAATACACTGTACTTGCTGGGAACAGACACCAGTGCGATTTGCACTGCGTACGGCAATGGGAGCGCAATAGTGACTCTTCTTACCAGAAAACAACTCTTGCTCGTAGGACCAGAAACTCCATGTGATTCAACTCCATTTAGGACTGGGAAACAAACACTAGCTCGCCTTACAAGAAACACATTCTGCTTTTGAGAAAAGAGCACTCTTCTACTCTACTGTGTTTCCTGTAGTGCCAGAACAGTGAGCTTGCTCAGAACAAAAGAACTGTGCTTTCTACACACGGGCCATATCTAGTTCAACTCTGCTTAGGAAACTGACAAGAACAGTAGCTCCTCTTCAGTCCAATACACTGTACTTGCTCGGAACAGATGCCAGGGCTATTTGCACTCTGTATGGCAAAGGGAGCGCAATAGTGACTCTTCTAACCAGAAAACAACTCTTGCTCCTAGGACCAGAAACTGCATGTGTATTTGAACACCATTTAGGACTGGGAAAAAAACGCTAGCTCGCCTTACAAGAAACACACTATGTTTTCAGAAAAGAGCACTCTTCTATTCTACTGTGTTTCCTATGTGGTTTGAAGACTGAGCTTGCTCAGAATAAAAGAACTGTGCTTCCTACACACACGGGCCATATCTAGTTCAACTCTGCTTAGGAAACTGACAAGAACAGTAGCTCCTCTTCAGTCCAATACACTGTACTTCCTGGAAACAGACACGAGTGCTATTTGTACTGTGTATGTCAATGGGAGCACAATAGTTACTCTTCTTACCAGAAAACAACTCTTGCTCGTACGACCAGAAACTGCATGTGATTCAACTCCATTTAGGACTGGGAAACAAATGCTAGCTCGCCTTACAAGAAACACACTCTGCTTTTGAGAAAAGAGCACTCTTCTACACTACTGTGTTTCCTATAGGGCCAGAACAGTGAGCTTTCTCAGAACAAATTAACTGTGCTTCCTACACACATGGGCCATATCTAGTTCAATTCTGCTTAGGAAACTGACAAGAACAGTAGCTCCTCTTCAGTCCAATACACTGTACTTGTTGGGAACAGACGCGAGTGCTATTTGCATTGTGTATGGCAAAGGGAGAGCAATAGTGACTCTTCTTACCAGAAAACAACACTTGCTCATAAGACCAGAAACTGCATGTGTATTTCAACTCCATTTAGGACTGGGAAACAAATGCTAGCTCGCCTTACAAGAAACACACTCTGCTTTTGAGAAAAGAGCACTCTTCTACTCTACTGTGGTTCATATGGGGTCCGAACATTGAGCTTGCTCAGAACAAAAGAACTGTGCTTCCTACACACATGGGCCATATCTAGTTCAACTCTCATTAGGAAACTGACAAGAACAGTAGCTCCTCTTTAGTCCAATACACTGTACTTGTTGGGAACAGACGCGAGTGCTATTTGTACTGTGTATGGCATTGGGAGCGCAATAGTGACTCTTCTTACCAGAAAACAACTCTTGCTCGTAGGACCAAATACTGCATTTGATTCACCTCCATTTAGTACTGGGAAACAAAGGCTAGCTAGCCTTACAAGAAACACACTCTGCTTTTGAGAAAAGAGCACTCTTCTACTCTACTGTGTTTCATATAGGGCCAGAACTTTGAGCTTGCTCAGAACAAAAGAACTGTGCTTCCTACACACACGGGCCATATCTAGTTCAATTCTGGTTAGGAAACTGAAAAGAACAGTAGCCTCTCTTCAGCCCAATACACTGTACTTGCTGGGAAGAGACGCGAGTGCTATTTAAACTGTGTACAGCAATGGGAGCACAGTAGTGACTCTTCTTACCAGAAAACATCTCTTGCTCTTAGGACCAGAAACTGCATATGATTAAACTCCACTTAGGACTGGGAAAAAAACGCTAGCTCTCCTTACAAGAAACACACTCTGCTTTTGAGAAAAGAGCACTCTTCTACTCTACTGTGTTTCCTATGGGATCCGAACAGTTAGCTTGCTCAGAACAAAAGAACTGTGCTTCCTACACACACGGACCATATCTATTTCTACTCTGCTTAGGAAACTGACAAGAACAGTAGCTCCTCTTCAGTCCATTACACTGTACTTGCTGGGAATAGACGCCAGTGCTATTTGCACTGTGTATGAATATGGGAGCACAATAGTGACTCTTCTTACCAGAAAACAACTCTTGCTCGTAGGACCAGAAACTGCATGTGATTCAACTCCATTTAGGACGGGGAACCAAACACTAGCTCTCCTTACAAGAAACACACTCTGCTTTTGAGAAAAGAGCACTCTTTTACTCTACTGTGTTTCCTGTAGGGCCAAAACAGAGAGCTTGCTCAGAACAAAAGAAATGTGCTTCCTACACACACGGGTCATATCTAGTTCAACTCGGCTTAGGAAACTGACAAGAACAGTAGATCCTCTTCAGTCCAATACACTGTACATGCTGGGAACAGACGCCAGTGCTCTTTGCCCTGTGTATGACAATGGAGTGCAATAGTGACTCTTCTTACCAGAAAACAACTCTTGGTTGTAGGACCAGAAACTGCATGGGATTCAACTCCATTTAGGACTGGTAAACAAACGTTAGCTCGCCTTACAAGAAAAACACTCCTGCTTTTGAGAAAAGAGCACTCTTCTTCTCTACTGTGTTTCCTATAGTGCCAGAACAGTGAGCTTGCTCAGAACAAAAGAACTGTGCTTCCTATACGCACGGGCCATAATCTAGTTCAACTCTGCTTAGGAAACTGACAAGAAACAGTATCCTTTGTTCCGTCCAATACACTCTACTTGCTGGGAACAGCCGCGAGTGCTATTTGTACTGTGTATGGCAAAGGGAGCGCAATAGTGACTCTTCTTATCAGAAAACAACTCTTGCTCTAGGACCAGAAAATGCATGTGATTCAACTCCACTTAGGACTGGGAAACAAACACTAGCCTCGCCTTACAAAAAACACGCTCTGCTTTGAGAAAAGGGCACACTTCTACTCTACTGTGTTTCCTATGGGGTCCTAACAGTGAGCTTGCTCAGAACAAAAGAACCGTGCTTCCTACAAACAACCGGCCCATATCTAATTCAACTCTGCTTAGGAAACTGACCAGAACAGTAGATCCTCTTCAGTCCAATACACTGTACTTGCTGGAACAGACGCCAGTGCTATTTGCAATTTGAATGACAATGGGAGCGCAATAGTGACTCTTCTAACCAGAAAACAACTCTTGCTCGTAGGACCAGAAACTGCATGTGTATTTGAACACCATTTAGGACTGGGGAAAAAAACGCTAGCTCGCCTTACAAGAAACACACTATGCTTTTCAGAAAAGAGCACTCTTCTACTCTACTGTGTTTCCTATGTGGTTTGAAGAGTGAGCTTGCTCAGAATAAAAGAAACTGTGCTTCCTACACACACGGGCCATATCTAGTTCAACTCTGCTTAGGAAACTGACAAGAACAGTAGCTCCTCTTCAGTCCAATACACTGTACTTCCTGGAAACAGACACGAGTGCTATTTGTACTGTGTATGTCAATGGGAGCACAATAGTTACTCTTCTACCAGAAAACAACTCTTGCTCGTACGACCAGAAACTGCATGTGATTCAACTCCATTTAGGACTGGGAAACAAATGCTAGCTCGCCTTACAAGAAACACACTCTGCTTTTGAGAAAAGAGCACTCTTCTACATACTGTGTTTCCTATAGGGCCAGAACAGTAAGCTTTCTCAGAACAAATTAACTGTGCTTCCTACACACATGGGCCATATCTAGTTCAATTCTGCTTAGGAAACTGACAAGAACAGTAGCTCCTCTTCAGTCCAATACACTGTACTTGTTGGGAACAGACGCGAGTGCTATTTGCATTGTGTATGGCAAAGGGAGAGCAATAGTGACTCTTCTTACCAGAAAACAAACACTTGCTCATAAGACCAGAAACTGCATGTGTATTTCAACTCCATTTAGGACCTGGGAAACAAATGCTAGCTCGCCTTACAAGAAACACACTCTGCTTTGAGAAAAGAGCACTCTTCTACTCTACTGTGTTTCCTATGGGGTTCAAACAGTGAGCTTGCTCAGAACAAAAGGATTGTGCTTACTACACACACGGGCCATATCTAGTTCAACGCTGCTTAGGAAACTGACAAGAACAGTAGCTCCTCTTCAGACCAATACACTGTACTTGCGTTAAACAAACGCGAGTGCTATTTGTACTGTGTATGGCAATGGGAGCCCAATAGTGACTCTTCTTACCAGAAAACAACTCTTGATCGAAGGACCAAAACTGCATTTGATTCAACTCCATTTAGGACTGAGAAACAAACGCTAGCTCGACTTACAAGAAACACACTTTGCTTTTGAGAAAAGAGCACTTTTCTACTCTACTGTGTTTCCTATAAGGGCCAGAACAGTGAGAATGCTCAGAACAAAGAACTGTGCTTCCTACACACACGGGCCATATCTAGTTCAATTCTGCTTAGGAAACTGACAAGAACAGTAGCTCCTCTTCAGACCAATACACTGTACTTGCTGGGAACAGACGCCAGTGCTATTTGCCCTGTGTATGACAATGGGAGCACAATAGTGACTCTTCTTACCACAAAACAACTCTTGCTCTTAGGACCAGAAACTGCATGTGATTCAACTCCATTTAGGATTGGGAAACAAATGCTACCTCGCCTTACAAGAAACACATTCTGCTTTTGAGAATAGGGCACACATCTACTCTACTGTGTTTCCTATGATGTCCAAACAGTGAGCTTGCTCAGAACAAAAGAACTGTGCTTCCAACACACACGGGCCATATCTAGTTCAACTCTGCTGAGGAAACTAAGAAGAACAGAAGCTCCTCTTCAGTCCAATACACTGTACATGCTGGGAACAGACGCGAGGGCTATTTGCACTGTGTATGGCAAAGGGAGCGCAATAGTGACTCTTCTTACCAGAAAACAACTCTTGCTCGTAGGACGAAACACTGCATTTGATTCAACTCCATTTAGGACTGGGAAACAAAACCCAAGCTCGCCTTACAAGAAACACACTCTGCTTTTGAGAAAAGAGCACTCATCTACTCTACTGTGTTTCCTATGGGGTCCCGAACAGTGAGCTTGCTGAGAACAAAAGCACTCCGGTGCTTCCTACACACACGGGCCATATCTAGTTCAACTCTGCTTAGGAAACTCAGAAGAACAGTAGCTCTCTCTTCAGTCCAATACACTGTACTTGCTGGGAACAGTCGCGAGGGCTATTTGCACTGTGAATGGCAAAGGGAGCGCAATAGTGACTCTTCTTACCAGAAAACAACTCTTGCTCTTAGGACCAGAAACTGCATGTGATTCAGCTCCATTTAGGACTGGGAAACAAACGGTAGCTCGCCTTACAAGAAACACACTCTGCTTTTGAGAAAAGAGCACTCTTCTACTCTACTGTGTTTCCTATGGGGCCAGAAGAGTGAGCTTGCTCAGAACAAAAGAACTGTGCTTCCTACACACACGGGCGATATCTAGCGTTCAACTCTGCTTTGGAAACTGACGAGAACAGTGGCTACTCTTCAATCCAATACACTGTACTTGCTGGGAACAGACACCAGTGCGATTTGCACTGTGTACGGCAATGGGAGCGCAATAGTGACTCTTCTTACCAGAAACAACTCTTGCTCGTAGGACCAGAAACTCCATGTGATTCAACTCCATTTAGGACTGGAAAACAAACACTAGCTCGCCTTACAAGAAAACACATTCTGCTTTTGAGAAAAGAGCACTCTTCTACTCTACTGTGTTTCCTGTAGTGCCAGAACAGTGAGCTTGCTCAGAACAAAAGAACTGTGCTTCCTACACACGGGCCATATCTAGTTCAACTCTGCTTAGGAAACTGACAAGAACAGTAGCTCCTCTTCAGTCCAATACACTGTACTTGCTCGGAACAGATGCCAGGGCTATTTGCACTCTGTATGGCAAAGGGAGCGCAATAGTGACTCTTCTAACCAGAAAACAACTCTTGCTCGTAGGACCAGAAACTGCATGTGTATTTGAACACCATTTAGGAGCTGGGAAAAAAACGCTAGCTCGCCTTACAAGAAACACACTGATGGCTTTTCAGAAAAGAGCACTCTTCTACTCTATTGTGTTTCCTATGTGGTTTGAAGAGTGAGCTTGCTCAGAATAAAAGAACTGTGCTTCCTACACACACGGGCCATATCTAGTTCAACTCTGCTTAAGAAACTGACAAGAACAGTAGCTCCTCTTCAGTCCAATACACTGTACTTCCTGGAAACAGACACGAGTGCTATTTGTACTGTGTATGTCAATGGGAGCACAATAGTTACTCTTCTTACCAGAAAACAACTCTTGCTCGTACGACCAGAAACTGCATGTGATTCAACTCCATTTAGGACTGGGAAACAAATGCTAGCTCGCCTTACAAGAAACACACTCTGCTTTTGAGAAAAGAGCACTCTTCTACACTACTGTGTTTCCTATAGGGCCAGAACAGTGAGCTTTCTCAGAACAAATTAACTGTGCTTCCTACACACATGGGCCATATCTAGTTCAATTCTGCTTAGGAAACTGACAAGAACAGTAGCTCCTCTTCAGTCCAATACACTGTACTTGTTGGGAACAGACGCGAGTGCTATTTGCATTGTGTATGGCAAAGGGAGAGCAATAGTGACTCTTCTTACCAGAAAACAACACTTGCTCATAAGACCAGAAACTGCATGTGTATTTCAACTCCATTTAGGACTGGGAAACAAATGCTAGCTCGCCTTACAAGAAACACACTCTGCTTTTGAGAAAAGAGCACTCTTCTACTCTACTGTGTTTCCTATGGGGTTCAAACAGTGAGCTTGCTCAGAACAAAAGGATTGTGCTTACTACACACACGGGCCATATCTAGTTCAACGCTGCTTAGGAAACTGACAAGAACAGTAGCTCCTCTTCAGACCAATACACTGTACTTGCGTTAAACAAACGCGAGTGCTATTTGTACTGTGTATGGCAATGGGAGCCCAATAGTGACTCTTCTTACCAGAAAACAACTCTTGATCGAAGGACCAAAACTGCATTTGATTCAACTCCATTTAGGACTGAGAAACAAACGCTAGCTCGACTTACAAGAACACACTTTGCTTTTGAGAAAAGAGCACTTTTCTACTCTACTGTGTTTCCTATAGGGCCAGAACAGTGAGAATGCTCAGAACAAAAGAACTGTGCTTCCTACACACACGGGCCATATCTAGTTCAATTCTGCTTAGGAAACTGACAAGAACAGTAGCTCCTCTTCAGACCAATACACTGTACTTGCTGGGAACAGACGCCAGTGCTATTTGCCCTGTGTATGACAATGGGAGCACAATAGTGACTCTTCTTACCACAAAACAACTCTTGCTCTTAGGACCAGAAACTGCATGTGATTCAACTCCATTTAGGATTGGGAAACAAATGCTACCTCGCCTTACAAGAAACACATTCTGCTTTTGAGAATAGGGCACACATCTACTCTACTGTGTTTCCTATGATGTCCAAAACAGTGAGCTTGCTCAGAACAGAAGAACTGTGCTTCCAACACACACGGGTCATATCTAGTTCAACTCTGCTTAGGAAACTGACAAGAACAGTAGCTCCTCTACAGTCCAATACACTGTACTTGCTGGGAACAGACGCCAGGGCTATTTGCACTGTGTATGGCAATGGGAGCACAATAGTGACTTTCCTTACCAGAAAACAACTCTTGCTCGTAGGACCTGAAACTGATGGGTTTCAACTCCATTTCGCACGGGGAAACAAACGCTAGCTCGCCTTACAAGAAACACACTCTGCTTTTGAGGAAAGAGCATGCTTCTACTCTACTTTGTTTCCTATAGGGCCAGAACAGTGAGTTTTCTGAGTACAAAGAACTGTGCTTCCTACACACATGGGCCATATCTAGTTCAACTCTGCTTAGGAACTTGACAAGAACAGTAGATCCTCTTTAGTCCAATACACTGTACATGCTAGGAACAGAAGCCAGTGCTATTTGCCCTGTGTATGACAATGGGAGCGCAATAGTGACTCTTCTTACCAGAAAACAACTCTTGCTTGTAGGACCAGAAACTGCATGTGATTCAACTCCATTTAGGACTAGGAAACAAACGCTAGCTCGCCTTTCAAGAAACACACTCTGCTTTTGAGAAAGAGCACTCTTCCACTCTACTGTGTTTTCTATAGGACCAGAACAGTGAGCTTGCTCAGAACAAAAGAACTGTGCTTCCTACACACACGGGCCATATCTAGTTCAACTCTGCTGAGGAAACTAAGAAGAACAGTAGCTCCTCTTCAGTCCAATACACTGTACATGCTGGGAACAGACGCGAGGGCTATTTGCACTGTGTATGGCAAAGGGAGCGCAATAGTGACTCTTCTTACCAGAAAACAACTCTTGCTCGTAGGACGAAACACTGCATTTGATTCAACTCCATTTAGGACTGGGAAACAAACCCAAGCTCGCCTTACAAGAAACACACTCTGCTTTTGAGAAAAGAGCACTCATCTACTCTACTGTGTTTCCTATGGGGGTCCGAACAGTGAGCTTGCTGAGAACAAAAGAACTGTGCTTCCTACACACACGGGCCATATCTAGTTCAACTCTGCTTAGGAAACTCAGAAGAACAGTAGCTCCTCTTCAGTCCAATACACTGTACTTGCTGGGAACAGTCGCGAGGGCTATTTGCACTGTGAATGGCAAAGGGAGCGCAATAGTGACTCTTCTTACCAGAAAACAACTCTTGCTCTTAGGACCAGAAACTGCATGTGATTCAGCTCCATTTAGGACTGGAAACAAACGGTAGCTCGCCTTACAAGAAACACACTCTGCTTTTGAGAAAAGAGCACTCTTCTACTCTACTGTGTTTCCTATGGGGCCAGAAGAGTGAGCTTGCTCAGAACAAAAGAACTGTGCTTCCTACACACACGGGCGATATCTAGTTCAACTCTGCTTTGGAAACTGACGAGAACAGTGGCTACTCTTCAATCCAATACACTGTACTTGCTGGGAACAGACATCAGTGCGATTTGCACTGTGTACGGCAATGGGAGCGCAATAGTGACTCTTCTTACCAGAAAACAACTCTTGCTCGTAGGACCAGAAACTCCATGTGATTCAACTCCATTTAGGACTGGGAAACAAACACTAGCTCGCCTTACAAGAAACACATTCTGCTTTTGAGAAAAGAGCACTCTTCTACTCTACTGTGTTTCCTGTAGTGCCAGAACAGTGAGCTTGCTCAGAACAAAAGAACTGTGCTTCCTACACACGGGCCATATCTAGTTCAACTCTGCTTAGGAAACTGACAAGAACAGTAGCTCCTCTTCAGTCCAATACACTGTACTTGCTCGGAACAGATGCCAGGGCTATTTGCACTCTGTATGGCAAAGGGAGCGCAATAGTGACTCTTCTAACCAGAAAACAACTCTTGCTCGTAGGACCAGAAACTGCATGTGTATTTGAACACCATTTAGGACTGGGAAAAAAACGCTAGCTCGCCTTACAAGAAACACACTATGCTTTTCAGAAAAGAGCACTCTTCTACTCTACTGTGTTTCCTATGTGGTTTGAAGAGTGAGCTTGCTCAGAATAAAAGAACTGTGCTTCCTACACACACGGGCCATATCTAGTTCAACTCTGCTTAGGAAACTGACAAGAACAGTAGCTCCTCTTCAGTCCAATACACTGTACTTCCTGGAAACAGACACGAGTGCTATTTGTACTGTGTATGTCAATGGGAGCACAATAGTTACTCTTCTTACCAGAAAACAACTCTTGCTCGTACGACCAGAAACTGCATGTGATTCACCTCCATTTAGGACTGGGAAACAAATGCTAGCTCGCCTTACAAGAAACACACTCTGCTTTTGAGAAAAGAGCACTCTTCTACACTACTGTGTTTCCTATAAGGCCAGAACAGTGAGCTTTCTCAGAACAAATTAACTGTGCTTCCTACACACATGGGCCATATCTAGTTCAATTCTGCTTAGGAAACTGACAAGAACAGTAGCTCCTCTTCAGTCCAATACACTGTACTTGTTGGGAACAGACGCGAGTGCTATTTGCATTGTGTATGGCAAAGGGAGAGCAATAGTGACTCTTCTTACCAGAAAACAACACTTGCTCATAAGACCAGAAACTGCATGTGTATTTCAACTCCATTTAGGACTGGGAAACAAATGCTAGCTCGCCTTACAAGAAACACACTCTGCTTTTGAGAAAAGAGCACTCTTCTACTCTACTGTGTTTCCTATGGGGTTCAAACAGTGAGCTTGCTCAGAACAAAAGGATTGTGCTTACTACACACACGGGCCATATCTAGTTCAACGCTGCTTAGGAAACTGACAAGAACAGTAGCTCCTCTTCAGACCAATACACTGTACTTGCGTTAAACAAACGCGAGTGCTATTTGTACTGTGTATGGCAATGGGAGCCCAATAGTGACTCTTCTTACCAGAAAACAACTCTTGATCGAAGGACCAAAACTGCATTTGATTCAACTCCATTTAGGACTGAGAAACAAACGCTAGCTCGACTTACAAGAAACACACTTTGCTTTTGAGAAAAGAGCACTTTTCTACTCTACTGGTTTCCTATAGGGCCAGAACAGTGAGAATGCTCAGAACAAAAGAACTGTGCTTCCTACACACACGGGCCATATCTAGTTCAATTCTGCTTAGGAAACTGACAAGAACAGTAGCTCCTCTTCAGACCAATACACTGTACTTGCTGGGAACAGACGCCAGTGCTATTTGCCCTGTGTATGACAATGGGAGCACAATAGTGACTCTTCTTACCACAAAACAACTCTTGCTCTTAGGACCAGAAACTGCATGTGATTCAACTCCATTTAGGATTGGGAAACAAATGCTACCTCGCCTTACAAGAAACACATTCTGCTTTTGAGAATAGGGCACACATCTACTCTACTGTGTTTCCTATGATGTCCAAACAGTGAGCTTGCTCAGAACAGAAGAACTGTGCTTCCAACACACACGGGTCATATCTAGTTCAACTCTGCTTAGGAAACTGACAAGAACAGTAGCTCCTCTACAGTCCAATACACTGTACTTGCTGGGAACAGACGCGAGGGCTATTTGCACTGTGTATGGCAATGGGAGCACAATAGTGACTTTCCTTACCAGAAAACAACTCTTGCTCGTAGGACCTGAAACTGATGGGTTTCAACTCCATTTCGCACGGGGAAACAAACGCTAGCTTGCCTTACAAGAAACACACTCTGCTTTTGAGGAAAGAGCATGCTTCTACTCTACTTTGTTTCCTATAGGGCCAGAACAGTGAGTTTTCTGAGTACAAAGAACTGTGCTTCCTACACACATGGGCCATATCTAGTTCAACTCTGCTTAGGAACCTGACAAGAACAGTAGATCCTCTTTAGTCCAATACACTGTACATGCTAGGAACAGAAGCCAGTGCTATTTGCCCTGTGTATGACAATGGGAGCGCAATAGTGACTCTTCTTACCAGAAAACAACTCTTGCTTGTAGGACCAGAAACTGCATGTGATTCAACTCCATTTAGGACTAGGAAACAAACGCTAGCTCGCCTTTCAAGAAACACACTCTGCTTTTGAGAAAAGAGCACTCTTCCACTCTACTGTGTTTTCTATAGGACCAGAACAGTGAGCTTGCTCAGAACAAAAGAACTGTGCTTCCTACACACACGGGCCATATCTAGTTCAACTCTGCTGAGGAAACTAAGAAGAACAGTAGCTCCTCTTCAGTCCAATACACTGTACATGCTGGGAACAGATGCGAGGGCTATTTGCACTGTGTATGGCAAAGGGAGCGCAATAGTGACTCTTCTTACCAGAAAACAACTCTTGCTCGTAGGACGAAACACTGCATTTGATTCAACTCCATTTAGGACTGGGAAACAAACCCAAGCTCGCCTTACAAGAAACACACTCTGCTTTTGAGAAAAGAGCACTCATCTACTCTACTGTGTTTCCTATGGGGTCCGAACAGTGAACTTGCTGAGAACAAAAGAACTGTGCTTCCTACACACACGGGCCATATCTAGTTCAACTCTGCTTAGGAAACTCAGAAGAACAGTAGCTCCTCTTCAGTCCAATACACTGTACTTGCTGGGAACAGTCGCGAGGGCTATTTGCACTGTGAATGGCAAAGGGAGCGCAATAGTGACTCTTCTTACCAGAAAACAACTCTTGCTCTTAGGACCAGAAACTGCATGTGATTCAGCTCCATTTAGGACTGGGAAACAAACGGTAGCTCGCCTTACAAGAAACACACTCTGCTTTTTAGAAAAGAGCACTCTTCTACTCTACTGTGTTTCCTATGGGGCCAGAAGAGTGAGCTTGCTCAGAACAAAAGAACTGTGCTTCCTACACACACGGGCGATATCTAGTTCAACTCTGCTTTGGAAACTGACGAGAACAGTGGCTACTCTTCAATCCAATACACTGTACTTGCTGGGAACAGACACCAGTGCGATTTGCACTGTGTACGGCAATGGGAGCGCAATAGTGACTCTTCTTACCAGAAAACAACTCTTGCTCGTAGGACCAGAAACTCCATGTGATTCAACTCCATTTAGGACTGGGAAACAAACACTAGCTCGCCTTACAAGAAACACATTCTGCTTTTGAGAAAAGAGCACTCTTCTACTCTACTGTGTTTCCTGTAGTGCCAGAACAGTGAGCTTGCTCAGAACAAAAGAACTGTGCTTCCTACACACGGGCCATATCTAGTTCAACTCTGCTTAGGAAACTGACAAGAACAGTAGCTCCTCTTCAGTCCAATACACTGTACTTGCTCGGAACAGATGCCAGGGCTATTTGCACTCTGTATGGCAAAGGGAGCGCAATAGTGACTCTTCTAACCAGAAAACAACTCTTGCTCGTAGGACCAGAAACTGCATGTGTATTTGAACACCATTTAGGACTGGGAAAAAAACGCTAGCTCGCCTTACAAGAAACACACTATGCTTTTCAGAAAAGAGCACTCTTCTACTCTACTGTGTTTCCTATGTGGTTTGAAGAGTGAGCTTGCTCAGAATAAAAGAACTGTGCTTCCTACACACACGGGCCATATCTAGTTCAACTCCTCTTAGGAAACTGACAAGAACAGTAGCTCCTCTTCAGTCCAATACACTGTACTTCCTGGAAACAGACACGAGTGCTATTTGTACTGTGTATGTCAATGGGAGCACAATAGTTACTCTTCTTACCAGAAAACAACTCTTGCTCATACGACCAGAAACTGCATGTGATTCAACTCCATTTAGGACTGGGAAACAAATGCTAGCTCGCCTTACAAGAAACACACTCTGCTTTTGAGAAAAGAGCACTCTTCTACACTACTGTGTTTCCTATAGGGCCAGAACAGTGAGCTTTCTCAGAACAAATTAACTGTGCTTCCTACACACATGGGCCATATCTAGTTCAATTCTGCTTAGGAAACTGACAAGAACAGTAGCTCCTCTTCAGTCCAATACACTGTACTTGTTGGGAACAGACGCAAGTGCTATTTGCATTGTGTATGGCAAAGGGAGAGCAATAGTGACTCTTCTTACCAGAAAACAACACTTGCTCATAAGACCAGAAACTGCATGTGTATTTCAACTCCATTTAGGACTGGGAAACAAATGCTAGCTCGCCTTACAAGAAACACACTCTGCTTTTGAGAAAAGAGCACTCTTCTACTCTACTGTGTTTCCTATGGGGTTCAAACAGTGAGCTTGCTCAGAACAAAAGGATTGTGCTTACTACACACACGGGCCATATCTAGTTCAACACTGCTTAGGAAACTGACAAGAACAGTAGCTCCTCTTCAGACCAATACACTGTACTTGCGTTAAACAAACGCGAGTGCTATTTGTACTGTGTATGGCAATGGGAGCCCAATAGTGACTCTTCTTACCAGAAAACAACTCTTGATCGAAGGACCAAAACTGCATTTGATTCAACTCCATTTAGGACTGAGAAACAAACGCTAGCTCGACTTACAAGAAACACACTTTGCTTTTGAGAAAAGAGCACTTTTCTACTCTACTGTGTTTCCTATAGGGCCAGAACAGTGAGAATGCTCAGAACAAAAGAACTGTGCTTCCTACACACACGGGCCATATCTAGTTCAATTCTGCTTAGGAAACTGACAAGAACAGTAGCTCCTCTTCAGACCAATACACTGTACTTGCTGGGAACAGACGCCAGTGCTATTTGCCCTGTGTATGACAATGGGAGCACAATAGTGACTCTTCTTACCACAAAACAACTCTTGCTCTTAGGACCAGAAACTGCATGTGATTCAACTCCATTCAGGATTGGGAAACAAATGCTACCTCGCCTTACAAGAAACACATTCTGCTTTTGAGAATAGGGCACACATCTACTCTACTGTGTTTCCTATGATGTCCAAACAGTGAGCTTGCTCAGAACAGAAGAACTGTGCTTCCAACACACACGGGTCATATCTAGTTCAACTCTGCTTAGGAAACTGACAAGAACAGTAGCTCCTCTACAGTCCAATACACTGTACTTGCTGGGAACAGACGCGAGGGCTATTTGCACTGTGTATGGCAATGGGAGCACAATAGTGACTTTCCTTACCAGAAAACAACTCTTGCTCGTAGGACCTGAAACTGATGGGTTTCAACTCCATTTCGCACGGGGAAACAAACGCTAGCTCGCCTTACAAGAAACACACTCTGCTTTTGAGGAAAGAGCATGCTTCTACCTACTTTGTTTCCTATAGGGCCAGAACAGTGAGTTTTCTGAGTACAAAGAACTGTGCTTCCTACACACATGGGCCATATCTAGTTCAACTCTGCTTAGGAACCTGACAAGAACAGTAGATCCTCTTTAGTCCAATACACTGTACATGCTAGGAACAGAAGCCAGTGCTATTTGCCCTGTGTATGACAATGGGAGCGCAATAGTGACTCTTCTTACCAGAAAACAACTCTTGCTTGTAGGACCAGAAACTGCATGTGATTCAACTCCATTTAGGACTAGGAAACAAACGCTAGCTCGCCTTCAAGAAACACACTCTGCTTTTGAGAAAAGAGCACTCTTCCACTCTACTGTGTTTTCTATAGGACCCGAACAGTGAGCTTGCTCAGAACAAAAGAACTGTGCTTCCAACACACACGGGCCATATCTAGTTCAACTCTGCTGAGGAAACTAAGAAGAACAGTAGCTCCTCTTCAGTCCAATACACTGTACATGCTGGGAACAGACGCGAGGGCTATTTGCACTGTGTATGGCAAAGGGAGCGCAATAGTGACTCTTCTTACCAGAAAACAACTCTTGCTCGTAGGATGAAACACTGCATTTGATTCAACTCCATTTAGGACTGGGAAACAAACCCAAGCTCGCCTTACAAGAAACACACTCTGCTTTTGAGAAAAGAGCACTTTTCTACTCTACTGTGTTTCCTATAGGGCCAGAACAGTGAGAATGCTCAGAACAAAAGAACTGTGCTTCCTACACACACGGGCCATATCTAGTTCAATTCTGCTTAGGAAACTGACAAGAACAGTAGCTCCTCTTCAGACCAATACACTGTACTTGCTGGGAACAGACGCCAGTGCTATTTGCCCTGTGTATGACAATGGGAGCACAATAGTGACTCTTCTTACCACAAAACAACTCTTGCTCTTAGGACCAGAAACTGCATGTGATTCAACTCCATTTAGGATTGGGAAACAAATGCTACCTCGCCTTACAAGAAACACATTCTGCTTTTGAGAATAGGGCACACATCTACTCTACTGTGTTTCCTATGGTGTCCAAACAGTGAGCTTGCTCAGAACAGAAGAACTGTGCTTCCTACACACACGGTCCATATCTAGTTCAACTCTGCTTAGGAAACTGACAAGAACAGTAGCTCCTCTTCAGTCCAATACACTGTACTTGCTGGGAACAGACGCGAGGGCTATTTGCACTGTGTATGGCAAAGGGAGCACAATAGTGACTTTCCTTACCAGAAAACAACTCTTGCTCGTAGGACCTGAAACTGATGGGTTTCAACTCCATTTCGCACGGGGAAACAAACGCTAGCTCGCCTTACAAGAAACACACTCTGCTTTTGAGGAAAGAGCATGCTTCTACCTACTTTGTTTCCTATAGGGCCAGAACAGTGAGTTTTCTGAGTACAAAGAACTGTGCTTCCTACACACATGGGCCATATCTAGTTCAACTCTGCTTAGGAACCTGACAAGAACAGTAGATCCTCTTTAGTCCAATACACTGTACATGCTAGGAACAGAAGCCAGTGCTATTTGCCCTGTGTATGACAATGGGAGCGCAATAGTGACTCTTCTTACCAGAAAACAACTCTTGCTTGTAGGACCAGAAACTGCATGTGATTCAACTCCAATTAGGACTGGGAAACAAACGCTTGCTTGCCTTACAGGAAAATCACTCTGCTTTTGAGTAAAGAGCACTCTTCTACTCTACTGTTTTTCCTATAGGGGCAGAACATTGAGCTTGCTCAGAAGAAAAGAACTGTGCTTCCTACACACATGGGCCATGTCTAGTTCAAGTCTGCTTAGGAAACTGATGAGAACAGTAGCTCCTCTTCAGTCCAATACACTGTACTTGCTGGGAACATACGCGAGTGCTATTTGCACTGTGTACAGCAATGGGAGCGCAATAGTTACTCTTCTTACCACAAAACAACTCTTGCTCGTAGGACCAGAAACTGAATGTCATTCAACTCCATTTAGGACTGGGAAAGAAACGCTAGCTCGCCTTACAAGAAAAATACTCTTCTTTTTGAAGAAAGTGCACTCTTCAACTCTACTGTGTTTTCTATGGGGTCCGAACAGTGAGCTTGCTGAGAACAAAAGAACTGTGCTTCCTACACACTCGCGCCATATCTAATTCAACTCTGCTTAGGAAAATGACAAGAACAGTAGGGCCTCTTCAGCCCAATACACTCTACTTGCTGGGAAAAGATGCGAGTGCTATTTGCACTGTGTACAGCAATGGGAGAAAAATAGTGATTTTCCTTACGAGAAAACAACTCTTGCGTGTAGGACCAAAAACTGCATGTGATTCAACTCCATTTAGAACTTGGAAACAAACGCTACCTCGCCTTACAAGAAACACACTCTGCTTTTGATAAAACAGCACTCTTCTACTCTACTGTGTTTCCTATAGCGCCAGAACAGTGAGCTAGCTCAGAACAAAAGAACTGTGCTTCCTACAAACGGCCATATCTAGTTCAATTCTGCTTAGGAAACTGACAAGAACAGTAGATCCTCTTCAGTCCAATACACTGTACATGCTGGGAACAGACGCCAGTGCTATTTGCATAATGTATGACAATGGGAGCGCAATAGTGACTCTTCTTACCACAAAACAATTCTTGCTCATAGGACCAGAACCTGCATGTGATTCAACTACATTTAGGACTGGGAAACAAACACTAGCTCGACTTACAAGAAACACACTCTGCTTTTGTGGAAAGAGCACTCTTCTACTCTACTGTGTTTCCTATAGGGCCAGAACAGTGAGCTTGCTGAATACAAAAGAACTGTGCTTCCTACACACACGGGCCATATCTAGTTCAATTCTCCTTAGGAAACTGACAAGAACAGTAGCTCCTCTTCAGTCCAATACACTGTACTTGCTGGGAACAGACGCCAGTGCTATTTGTGCTATTTGCCCTGTGTATGAAAATGGGAGCGCAATAGTGACTCTTCTTACCTCAAAACAACTCTTGCTCGTAGGACCAGAAACTGCATGTGTATTTGAACTCCATTTAGGACTGGGAAACAAATGCTAGCTCGCTTTACAAGAAACACACTCTGCTTTTGAGAAAAGAGCAACCGTCTACTCTACTGTGTTTCCTATGGGGTTCGAACAGTGAGCTTGCTCAGAACAAAAGAACTGTGCTTCCTACACACACAGGCCATATCTAGTTCAACTCTGCTTATGAAACTGACAGGAACAGTAGCTCCTCTTCAGTCCAATACACTGTACTTGCTAGAAACAGAAGCGAGTGCTATTTGTACTGTGTATGGCAATGGGAGCGCAATAGTGACTCTTCTTACCAGAAAACAACTCTTGCTCATAAAACCAAAAACTGCATGTGATTCAACTCCATTTAGGACTGGGAAACAAACGCTAGCTCGCCTTACAAGAAACACACTCTGCTTTTGAGAAAAGAGCAC
The DNA here is from genome assembly GCF_949786415.1 of Peromyscus eremicus. Lineage (NCBI taxonomy): Eukaryota > Metazoa > Chordata > Mammalia > Rodentia > Cricetidae > Peromyscus > Peromyscus eremicus. The sequence continues at coordinate 248,218 of NW_026734617.1, forward strand.
TCTTCTACTCTACTGTGTTTTCTATAGGGCCTGAAGAGTGAGCTTGCTCAGAACAAAAGAACTGTGCTTCCGACACACACGGGCCATATCTAGTTCAATTCTGCTTAGGAAACTGACAAGAACAGTAGCTCCTCTTCAGTCCAATACACTGTACTTTCTGGGAACAGACGCGAGTGCTATTTGCACTGTGTATGTCAAAGGGAGCTCAATAGTGACTCTTCTTACCAGAAAACAACTCTGTCTCATAGGACCAGAAACTGCATGTGTATTTGAACTCCATTTAGGACTGGGAAACAAATGCTAGCTCGCCTTACAAGAAACACACTCTGCTTTTGAGAAAAGAGCACACTTCTACTCTACTGTGTTTCCTATGGGGTTCGAACAGTGAGCTTGCTCAGAACAAAAGAACTGTGCTTCCTACACACACAGGCCATATCTAGTTCAACTCTGCTTAAGAAACTGACAAGAACAGTAGCTCCTCTTCAGTTCAATACACTGTACTTGCTGGGAACAGACGCGAGGGCTATTTGCACTGTGTAAGGCAATGGGAGCACAATAGTGACTCTTCTTACCAGAAAACAACTCTTGCTCTTAGGAACAGAAACTGCATTTGATTCAATCCACTTAGGACTGGGAAACAAATGCTAGCTCGCCTTACAAGAAACACGCTCTGCTTTTGAGAATAGGGCACACATCTTCTCTACTGTGTTTCCTATGGGGTCCAAACAGTGAGCTTGCTCAGAACAAAAGAATTTTGCTTAATACACACACGGGTCATATCTAGTTCAACTCTGCTTAGGAAACTGACAAGAACAGTAGCTCCTCTTCAGTCCAATACACTGTACTTGCTGGGAACAGACGCGAGTGCTATTTGTACTGTGTATGGCAATTGGAGCGCAATAGTGACTCTTCATACCAGAAAACAACTCTTGCTCGTAGGACCAGAACCTGCATGTGATTCAACTCCATTTAGGATTGGGAAACAAACGCTAGCTCGCCTTACAAGAAACACACTCTGCTTTTGAGAATAGGGCACACATCTACTCTACTGTGTTTCCTATAGGGCGAGAACAGTGAGCATGCTCAGAACAAAAGAACTGTGCTTCCTACACACACAGGCCATTTCTAGTCCAACTCTTCTTAGGAAACTGACGAGAACAGTAGCTCCTCTTCAGTCCAATACACTGTAATTACTGGGTACAGACACGAGTGCTATTTGCACTGTGTATGGCAATGGGAGCGCAATAGTGACTCTTCTTAACAGAAAACAACTCTTGCTCGTAGGACCAAAAACTGCAATTGATTCAACTCCATTTAGGACTGGGAAACAAACGCTAGCTCGCCTTAGAAGAAACACACTCTGCTTTTGAGAAAAGAGCACTTTTCTACTCTACTGTTTTTCCTATATGGCCAGAACAGTGAACTTGCTCAGAACAAAAGAACTTTGCTTCCTACACACGGGCCATATCTAGTTCAATTCTGCTTAGGAAACTGACAAGAACAGTAGATCCTCTTCAGTCCAATACACTGTACTTGCTGGGAACAGACGCCAGTGCTATTTGCCCTGTGTATGACATTGGGAGCGCAATAGTGACTCTTCTTACCAGAAAACAACTCTAGCTCATTGGACCAGAAACTGCATGGGACTCAACTCCATTTAGGATTGGGAAACAAACGCTAGCTCGTCTTACAAGAAACACACTCTGCTTTTGAGAATAGGGCAAACATCTTCTCTACTGTGTTTCCTATGGGGTCCAAACAGTGTGCTTGCTCAGAACAAAAGAAATGTGCTTCCTACGCACACGGTCCATATCTAGTTCAACTCTGCTTAGGAAACTGACGAGAACAATAGCTCCTCTTCAGTCCAATACACTGTACTTACTGGGAACAGACGCGAGTGCTATTTGCACTGTGTACGTCAAGGGGGTACAATAGTGACTCTTATTGCCAGAAAACAACTCTTGCTCTTAGGACCAGAAACTGCATTTGAATCAATCCACTTAGGACTGGGAAACAAACGCTAGCTCGCCTTACAAGAAACATGCTCTGCTTTTGAGAATAGGGCACACATCTACTCTACTGTGTTTCCTATGGGGTCCAAACAGTGAGCTTGCTCAGAACAAAAGATTTGTGCTTCCTCCACACACGGGCCACATCTAATTCAACTCTGCTTAGGAAACTGACAAGAACAGTAGCTTCTCTTCAGTCCAATACACTGTACTTGCTGGGAACAGACGCGAGTGCTATTTGCACTGTGTATGGAAATGGGAGTGCAATAGTGATTTTCATTACCAGAAAACAACTCTTGCTCGTAGGACCTGAAACTGCATGTGATTCAACTCCATTTAGGACTGGAAAAGAAACGCTAGATCGCCTTACAAGAAACACACTCTGCTTTTGAGGAAAGAGCACTCTTCTACTCTACTGTGTTTCCTATAGGGCCAGAACAATGAGCTTGCTGAGTACAAAAGAACTGTGCTTACTACACACATGGGCCATATCTAGTTCAACTCTGCTTAGGAACCTGACAAGAACAGTAGAACCTCTTCAGTCCAATACACTGTACATGCTGGCAACAGACGCCAGTGCTATTTGCCCTGTGTGTGAAAATGGGAGCGCAATAGTGACTCTTCTTACCAGAAGACAACTCTTGCTCGTATGACCAGAAACTGCATATGATTCAACTCCATTTAGGACTGGGAAACAAACGCTAGCTCGCCTTACAAGAAACACACTCTACTATTGAGAAAAGAGCACTCTTCTACTCTAATGTGTTTCCTATGGGGTCCGAACAGTGCGCTGGCTCAGAACAAAAGAATTGTGCTTCCAACACACAGGGGCCATATCTAGTTCAACTCTGCTTAGGAAACTGAAAAGAACAGTAGATCCTCTTCAGTCGAATATACTGTACTTGCTGGGAGCAGACACCAGTGCTTTTTGCAGTATGTATGGCAATGGGAGCACAATAGTAACTCTTCTTACCAGAAAAAGCTCTTGCTTGTAGGACCAGAAACTGCATGGGATTCAACTCCATTTCTGACTGGGAAACAAACGCTAGCTCATCTTACAAGAAACACACTCTGCTTTTGAGAATAATGCACACATCTACTCTACTGTATTTCCTATGGGGTCCAAACAGTGTGCTTGCTCAGAACAAAAAAAACTGTGCTGCCTACACACACGGGTCATATCCAGTTCAACTCTGCTTAGGAAACTGACAAGAACAGTAGCTCCTCTTCATTCCAATACACTGTACTTGCTCGGGACAGACGCAACGGCTGTTTGCACTGTATATTGCAATGGGAGCGCAATAGTGACTTTCCTTAACAGAAAACAACTCTTGCGTGTAGGACTAAAAACTGCATGTGATTCAACTCCATTTAGAACTTGGAAACAAACGCTAGCTCGCCTTACAAGACACACACTCTGCTTTTGAGAAAACAGCACTCTTCTACTCTATTGTGTTTCCTAAAGCGCCAGAACAGTGACCTTGCTGAGTACAAAAGAACTGTGCTTCCTACACACATGGGCCATATCTAGTTCAACTCTGCTTAGGAAGCTGACAAGAACAGTAGCTCCTCTTCAGTCCAATACACTGTACATGCTGGGAACAGACGACAGTGCTATTTGCCCTGTGTATGACAATGGGAGCGCAATAGTGACTCTTATTGCCAGAAAAAACTCTTGCTCGTAGTTTCAGAAACTGCGTGTGATTCAACTCCATTTAGGACTAGAAAACAAATGCTAGCTCGCCTTACAAGAAACACGCTCTGCTTTTTAGAATAGGGCACACATCTACTCTACTGTGTTTCCTATGGGGTCCAAACAGTGAGCTTGCTCAGAACAAAAGAACTGTGATTCCTACACACACGGGTCATACCTAGTTGAACTCTGCTTAGGAAACTGACAAGAACAGTAGCTCCTCTTCAGTCCAATACACTGTACTTGCTGGGAACAGACGCCAGTGCTATTTGCACTGTGTATGACAATGGGAGCACAATAGTGACTCTTCTTACCACAAAACAATTCTTGCTCGTAGGACCAGAAACTGCATGTGTTTCAACTCCATTTAGGACTGGGAAACAAAGCTAGCTTGCCTTACAAGAAACACACTCTGCTTTTGTGGAAAGAGCCCTCTTCTACTCTACTGTGTTTCCTATAGGGCCAGAACAGTGAGCTTGCTGAGTACAAAAGAACTGTGCTTCCTATACACATGGGCCATATCTAGTTCAACTCTGCTTAGGATCCTGACAATAACAGTAGATCCTCTTCAGTCCAATACACTGTACATGCTGGGAACAGACGCCAGTGCTATTTGCCTTGTGTATGACCATGGGAGCGCAACAGTTACTCTTATTACCAGAAAAAACTCTTGCTCGTAGGACCAGAAACTGCATGTGATTCAACTCCATTTAGGACTGGGAAACAAAAGCTAGCTCGCCTTACGAGAAACACACTCTGCTTTTGAGAAAAGAGCACTCTTCTACTCTACTGTGTTTTCTGTGGGGTAGGAACAGTGAGCTTGCTGAGAACAAAGAACTGTGCTTCGTACACACACGGGCCATATCTAGTTCAACTCTGCTTAGGAAACTGACAAGAACAGTAGCTTCTTTCAGTCCAATACACTGTACTTGCTGGGAACAGACGCAATGGCTGTTTGCACTGTGTATGGCAAAGGGAGCGCAATAGTGACTCTTCTAACCAGAAAACAATTCTTGCTCGTAGGACCAGAAACTGCATGTGTATTTGAACTCCATTTAGGACTGGGAAACAAATGCTAGCTCGCCTTACAAGAAACACACTCTGCTTTTGAGAAAAGAGCACCCGTCTACTCTACTGTGTTTCCTTTGGGGTTCGAACAGTGAGCTTGCTCAGAACAAAAGAACTGTGCTTCCTACACACACGGGCCATATCTAGTTCAACTCTGCTTAGGAAACTGACAAGAACAGTAGCTCCTCCTCAGTCCAATACAGTGTACTTGCTAAAAACAGAAGAGAGTGCTATTTGTACTATGTATGGCAATGGGAGCGCAATAGTGACTCTTCTTACCAGAAAACAACTCTTGCTCATAGGACCAAAAACTGCATTTGATTCAACTCCATTTAGGACTGGGAAACAAACGCTAGCTCGCCTTACAAGAAACACACTCTGCTTTTGAGAAAAGAGCACTCTTCTACTCTACTGTGTTTCCTATGGGGTCCGAGCAGTGAGCATGCTCAGAACAAAAGAACTGTGCTTCCTACACACACGGGCCATATCTAGTTCAACTCTGCTTACGAAACTGACAAGAACAGTAGCTCCTCTTCCGTCCAATATACTGTACTTGCTGGAAGCAGACGCGAGTGCTATTTGCACTGTGTATGGCAAAGGGAGGGCAATAGTGACTTTCCTTACCAGAAAACAACTCTTGCTGGTAGGACCAAAAACTGCATGTGATTCAACTCCATTTAGGACTGGGAAACAAATGCTAGCTTGCCTTACAAGAATCACACTCTGCTTTTGAGAAAAGAGCACTCTTCTACTCTACTGTGTTTCCTATAGGACCAGAAAAGAGAGCTTGCTCAGAACAAAAGAACTGGCTTCCTACATACAGGGCCATATGTAGTTCAATTCTGCATAGGAAACTGACAAGAACAAAAGATTTTTTTCAGTCCAATACACTGTACATGCTGGGAAGAGAAACCAGTGCTATTTGCCCTGTGTATGACAATGGGAGCGCAATAGTGACTCTTTTTATCAGAAAAAAACTCTTGCTCGTAGGACCAGAAACTGCATGTGATTCAACTCAATTTAGGACTGGGAAACAAAGGCTAGCTAGCCTTAAAAGAAACAGACTCTGCTTTTGAGAATAGAGCACTCTTCTACTCTACAGTGTTTCCTATAGGGCGAGAACAGTGAGCTTGCTCAGAATAAAAGAACTGTGCTTCCTACACACACGGGCCATATCTATTTCAACTCTGCTTAGGAAACTAATGAGAACAGTAGCTCCTCTTCAGTCCAATACACTGTACTTACTGGGAACAGACGCGAGTGCTATTTGCACTGTGTATGGAAATGGGAGCGCAAAGTGACTCTTCTTACCAGAAAACAACTCTTGCTCGTAGGACCAAAAACTGCATTTGATTCAAGTCCAGTTAGGACTGGGAAACAAATGCTAGCTCGCCTTACAAGAAACACGCTCTGCTTTTGAGAATAGGGCACACATCTACTCTACTGTGTTTCCTATGGGGTCCAAACAGTGAGCTTGCTCAGAACAAAAGAACTGTGCTTCCTACACACACGGGTCATATCTAGTTCAACTCTGCTTAGGAAACTGACAAGAACAATAGCTCCTCTTCAGCCCAATACACTCTAATTGCTGGGAACAGACGTGAGTGCCATTTGCCCTGTGTATGTCAATGGGAGCACAATAGTGACTTTCCTTACCAGAAAAACTCTTGCTCGTAGGACCAGAAACTGCATGTGATTCAACTCCATTTAGGACTGGGAAACAAACGCTAGCTCGCCTTACAAGAAACACACTCTGCTTTTGAGGAAAGAGCACTCTTCTACTCTACTGTGTTTCCTATAGGGCCAGAACAGTGAGCTTGCTGAGAACAAAAAAACTGTGCTTCCTACCCACACGGGCCAGATCTAGTTCAACTCTGCTTAGGAAACTGACAAGAACAGTAGCTCCTCTTCAGTCCAATACACTGTACTTGCTGGGAACAGACGCGAGTGCTCTTTGCACTGTGTACGGCAATAAGTGCACAATAGTGAATCTTCTTACCAGGAAACAACTCTTGCTCTTAGGACCAGAAACTGCATTTGATTCAATCCACTTAGGACTGGGAAACAAACGCTATCTCGCCTTACAAGAAACATGCTCTGCTGTTGAGAATAGGGCACACATCTACTCTACTGTGTTTCCTATGGGGTCCGATCAGTGAGCTTGCTGAGAACAAATGAAATTTGCTTCCTACACACACGGGCCATATCTAGTTCAACTCTGCTTAGGAACCTGACAAGAACAGTAGATCCTCTTCAGTCCAATACACAGTACATGCTGGTAACAGACGCCAGTGCGATTTGCACTGTGTATGGCAATGGGAGTGCAATAGTGACTCTTCTTACCAGAAAACAACTCTTGCTCGTAGGACCAGAAACTGCATGTGATTCAACTCCATTTAGGACTGGGAAACAAACGCTAGCTCACCTTACAAGAAACACACTCTGCTTTTAAGAAAAGAGCACTCTTCTACTCTACTGTGTTTTCTATAGGGTCCGAACAGTGAGCTTGCTGAGAACAAAAGAACTGTGCTTCCTACACACACAGGCCATATCTAGATCAATTCAGCTAAGGAAACTGACAAAAACTGTAGCTCCTCCTCAGTCCAATACACTGTACTTGCTGGGAACAGACGCGAGGGCTATTTGCACTGTGTATGGCAAAGGGAGCACGATAGTGACTTTTCTTACCAGAAAACAACTCTTGCTCGTAGGACCAGAAACTGCATGTGTATTTCAACTCCATTTAGGACTGGGAAAGAAACGCTAGCTTGCCTTATAAGAAACACACTCTGCTTTTGAGAAAAGAGCACTCTTCTAGTCTACTGTGTTTCCTCTGGGGTTCGAACAGTGAGCTTGCTCAGAACAAAAGAACTGTGCTTCCTACACACACGGGCCATATCTAGTTCAACTCTCCTTAGGAACTGACAAGAAGAGTATCTCCTCTTCAGTCCAATACACTGTACTTGTTGGGAACAGACGTGAGTGCTATTTTTACTGTGTATGGCAATGGGAGCGCAATAGTGACTCTTCTTACCAGAGAACAACTCTTGGTTGTAGGACCAAAAACTGCATTTGATTCAACTCCATTTAGGACTGGGAAACAAACGCTAGCTAGCCTTACAAGAAACACACTCTACTTATGAGAAAAGAGCACTCCTCTACTCTACTGTGTTTCCTATAGGGCCAGAACAGTGAGCTTGCTCAGAACAAAAGAACTGTGCTTCCTACACACACGGGCCATATCTAGTTCAATTCTGCTTACGAAACTGACAAGAGCAGTAGCCTCTCTTCAGTCCAATACACTGTACTTGCTGGGAACAGATGCCAGTGCTATTTGCACTGTGTATGGCAAAGGGAGCGCAAAATGGACTCTTCTTACCAGAAAACAAGTCTCGCTCGTAGGACCAGAAACTTCATGTGTATTTCAACTCCATTTAGGACTGGGAAACAAACGCTAGCTCGCCTTACAAGAAACACACTCTGTTTTTGACAAAAGAGCACTCTTCTACTCTACTGTGTTTCCTATGGGTTCAAAACAGAGAACTTGCTCAGAACAAAAGAACTGTGCTTCCTACACATGGGCCATATCTAGTTCAACTCTGCTGAGGAAACTGACAAGAGAAGTAGCTCCTCTTCAGTCCAATACACTGTACTTGCTTGCAACAGATGCCAGTCCTATTTGCACTGTGTATGGCAATGGGAGCGCAATAGTGACTCTTCTTACCAGAAAACAACTCTTGCTCATAGGACCAAAAACTGCATTTGATTCAACTCCATTTAGGACTGGGAAACAAACGCTAGCTCGCCTTACAAGAAACACACTCTACTTTTGAGAAAAGAGCACTCTTCTACTCTACTGTGTTTCCTATGGGGTCCGAGCAGTGAGCATGCTCAGAACAAAAGAACTGTGCTTCCTACACACACGGGCCATATCTAGTTCAACTCTGCTTACGAAACTGACAAGAACAGTAGCTCCTCTTCAGTCCAATATACTGTACTTGCTGGAAGCAGACGCGAGTGCTATTTGCACTGTGTATGGCAAAGGGAGGGCAATAGTGACTTTCCTTACCAGAAAACAACTCTTGCTGGTAGGACCAAAAACTGCATGTGATTCAACTCCATTTAGGACTGGGAAACAAATGCTAGCTTGCCTTACAAGATTCACACTCTGCTTTTGAGAAAAGAGCACTCTTCTACTCTACTGTGTTTCCTATAGGACCAGAAAAGAGAGCTTGCTCAGAACAAAAGAACTGGCTTCCTACATACAGGGCCATATGTAGTTCAATTTTGCATAGGAAACTGACAAGAACAAAAGATTTTTTTCAGTCCAATACACTGTACATGCTGGGAAGAGAAACCAGTGCTATTTGCCCTGTGTATGACAATGGGAGCGCAATAGTGACTCTTTTTATCAGAAAAAACTCTTGCTCGTAGGACCAGAACCTGCATGTGATTCAACTCAATTTAGGACTGGGAAACAAAGGCTAGCTAGCCTTACAAGAAACACACTCTGCTTTTGAGAATAGAGCACTCTTCTACTCTACAGTGTTTCCTATAGGGCGAGAACAGTGAGCTTGCTCAGAATAAAAGAACTGTGCTTCCTACACACACGGGCCATATCTATTTCAACTCTGCTTAGGAAACTAATGAGAACAGTAGCTCCTCTTCAGTCCAATACACTGTACTTACTGGGAACAGACGCGAGTGCTATTTGCACTGTGTATGGAAATGGGAGCGCAAAGTGACTCTTCTTACCAGAAAACAACTCTTGCTCATAGGACCAAAAACTGCATTTGATTCAACTCCAGTTAGGACTGGGAAACAAACGCTAGCTCGCCTTACAAGAAACACGCTCTGCTTTTGAGAATAGGGCACTCTTCTACTCTACTGTGTTTCCTATGGGGTCCAAACAGTGAGCTTGCTCAGAACAAAAGAACTGTGCTTCCTACACACACGGGTCATATCTAGTTCAACTCTGCTAAGAAACTGACAAGAACAATAGCTCCTCTTCAGCCCAATACACTCTAATTGCTGGGAACAGACGTGAGTGCTATTTGCACTGTGTATGTCAATGGGAGCACAATAGTGACTTTCCTTACCAGAAAAACTCTTGCTCGTAGGACCAGAAACTGCATGTGATTCAACTCCATTTAGGACTGGGAAACAAACGCTAGCTCGCCTTACAAGAAACACACTCTGCTTTTGAGGAAAGAGCACTCTTCTACTCTACTGTGTTTCCTATAGGGCCAGAACAGTGAGCTTGCTGAGAACAAAAAAACTGTGCTTCCTACCCACACGGGCCATATCTAGTTCAACTCTGCTTAGGAACCTGACAAGAACAGTAGATCCTCTTCAGTCCAATACACTGTACATGCTGGGAACAGACGCCAGTGCTATTTTCCCTGTGTATGGCAAAGGGAGCGCAATAGTGACTCTTCTAACCAGAAAACCACTCTTGCTCGTAGGACCAGAAACTGCATGTGTACTTCAACTCCATTTAGGACTGGGAAACAAATGGTAGCTCGCCTTACAATCAACACACTCTGCTTTTGAGAAAAGAGCACTCTTCGACTCTACTGTGTTTCCTATGGGGTTCGAACAGTGAGCTTGCTCAGAACAAAAGAACTGTGCTTCCTACACACACGGGCCATATCTAGTTCAACTCTGCTTAGGAAACTGACAAGAACAGTAGCTCCTCTTCAGTCCAATACACTGTACTTGCTGGGAACAGACGCGAGTGCTATTTGCACTGTGTACGGCAATTAGTGCACAATAGTGAATCTTCTTACCAGGAAACAACTCTTGCTCTTAGGACCAGAAACTGCATTTGATTCAATCCACTTAGGACTGGGAAACAAACACTATCTCTCCTTACAAGAAACATGCTCTGCTTTTGAGAATAGGGCACACATTTACTCTACTGTGTTTCCTATGGGGTCCGATCAGTGAGCTTGCTGAGAACAAAAGAAATTTGCTTCCTACACTCACGGGCCATATCTAGTTCAACTCTGCTTAGGAACCTGACAAGAACAATAGATCCTCTTCAGTCCAATACACTGTACTTGCTGGGAACAGACGCGAGGGCTATTTGCACTGTGTATGGCAAAGGGAGTGCAATAGTGACTCTTCTTACCAGAAAACAACTCTTGCTCGTAGGACCAGAAACTGCATGTGTATTTCAACTCCATTTAGGACTGGGAAAGAAACGCTAGCTTGGCTTATAAGAAACACACTCTGCTTTTGAGAAAAGGGCACTCTTCTACTCTACTGTGTTTCCTCTGGGGTTCGAACAGAGAACTTGCTCAGAACAAAAGAACTGTGCTTCCTACACACGGGCCATATCTAGTTCAACTCTGCTGAGGAAACTGACAAGAGAAGTAGCTCCTCTTCAGTCCAATACACTGTACTTGCTTGCAACAGATGCCAGTGCTATTTGCACTGTGTATGGCAATGGGAGCGCAATAGTGACTCTTCTTACCAGAAAACAACTCTGCTTACGAACCTGACAAGAACAGTAGATCCTCTTCAGTCCAATACACTGTACTTGCTGGGAACAGACGCCAGTGCTATTTGCACTGTGTATGAATATGGGAGCACAATAGTGACTCTTCTTACCAGAAAACAACTCTTGCTCGTAGGACCAGAAACTCCATGTAATTCAGCTCCATTTAGGACTGGGAAACAAACGCTAGCTAGCCTTACAAGAAACACACTCTACTTATGAGAAAAGAGCACTCCTCTACTCTACTGTGTTTCCTATAGGGCCAGAACAGTGAGCTTGCTCAGAACAAAAGAACTGTGCTTCGTACACACACGGGCCATATCTAGTTCAATTCTGCTTACGAAACTGACAAGAACAGTAGCCTCTCTTCAGTCCAATACACTGTATTTGCTGGGAACAATGCCAGTGCTATTTGCACTGTGTATGGCAAAGGGAGCGCAAAATGGACTCTTCTTACCAGAAAACAAGTCTCGCTCGTAGGACCAGAAACTTCATGTGTATTTCAACTCCATTCAGGACTGGGAAACAAACGCTAGCTCGCCTTACAAGAAACACACTCTGCTTTTGACAAAAGAGCACTCTTCTACTCTACTGTGTTTCCTATGGGTTCCAAACAGAGAACTTGCTCAGAACAAAAGAACTGTGCTTCCTACACATGGGCCATATCTAGTTCAACTCTGCTGAGGAAACTGACAAGAGAAGTAGCTCCTCTTCAGTCCAATACACTGTACTTGCTTGCAACAGATGCCAGTGCTATTTGCACTGTGTATGGCAATGGGAGCGCAATAGTGACTCTTCTTACCAGAAAACAACTCTGCTTAGGAACCTCACAAGAACAGTAGCTCCTCTTCAGTCCAATACACTGTACATGCTGGGAACAGACGCCAGTGCTATTTGCCCTGTGTATGACAATGGGAGCATAATAGTGACTCTTCTTACCAGAAAACAACTCTTGCTCCTAGGACCAGAAACTGCATGTAATTCAGCTCCATTTAGGACTGGGAAACAAACGCTAGCTCGCCTGACATGAAACACACTCTGTTTTTTAGAAAAGAGCACTCTTCTACTCTAATGTGTTTCCTATAGGGCCAGAACAGTGAGCTTTCTCAGAACAAAAGAACTGTGCTTCCTACACACACGGGCCATATCTAGTTCAACTCTGCTTTGGAAACTGACGAGAACAGTAGCTCCTCTTCAGTCCAATACACTGTACTTGCTTCGAACAGACGTGAGTGCGATTTTCACTGTGTATGGAAATGGAGCGCAATAGTGACTTTCCTTACCAAAAAACAACTCTTGCTCGTAGGACCAAAAACTGCATGTGATTCAACTCCATTTAGGACTGGGAAACAAACACTAGCTCGCCTTACAAGAAACACACTCTTCTTTTTGAGTAAAAGCACTCTTCTACTCTACTGTGTTTTTTATGGGGTCCGAACAGTGAGCTTGCTGAGAACAAAAGAACTGTGCTTCCTACACACTCACGCCATATCTAATTCAACTCTGCTTAGGAAAATGACATGAACAGTAGCTCCTCTTCAGTCCAATACACTGTACTTGCTGGGAACAGATGCGAGTGCTATTTGCACTGTGTATGGCAATGGGAGCGCAATAGTGACTTTCCTTACCAGAAACAACTCTTGCGTGTAGGACCAGAAACTGCATGTGATTAAACTCCATTTAGGACTTGGAAACAAATGCTAGCTCGCCTTACAAGAAACACACTCTGCTTTTGAGAAAAGAGCACTCTTCTACTCTACTGTGTTTCCTATAGCACCAGAACAGTGAGCTTGCTCAGAACAAAAGAACTGTGCTTCCTACACACGGCCATATTTCGTTCAATTCTGCTTAGTAAACTGACAAGAACAGTAGATCCTCTTCAGTCCAATACACTGTACATGCTGGGAACAAACGCCAGTGCGATTTGCACTGTGTATGGCAATGGGAGCGCAATAGTGACTCTTCTTACCAGAAAACAACTCTTGCTCGTAGGACCAGAAACTGCATGTGATTCAACTCCATTTAGAACTGGGAAACAAACACTAGCTCGCCTTACAAGAAACACTTTCTGCTTTTGAGAAAAGAGCACTCTTCTACTCTACTGTGTTTCCTATAGGCCCAGAACAGTGAGCTTGCTCAGAACAAAAGAACTGTGCTTCCTACACACACGTGCCATATCTAGTTCAACTCTGCTTAGGAAACTGACAAGAACAGTAGCTCCTCTTCAGTCCAATACACTGTACTTGCTGGGAACAGACGCGAGTGCTATTTTTACTGTGTATGGCAATGGGAGCGCAATAGTGACTCTTCTTACCAGAAAACAACTCTTGCTCGTAGGACCAAAAACTGCATTTGATTCACCTCCATTTAGGACTGGGAAACAAACGCTAGCTAGATTTACAAGAAACACACTCTGCTTTGAGAAAAGAGCACTCCTCTACTCTACTGTGTTTCCTATAGGGCCAGAACAGTGAGCTTGCTCAGAACAAAAGAACTGTGCTTCCTACACACACGGGCCATATCTAGTTCATTTCTGCTTACTAAACTGACAAGAACAGTAGCTTCTCTTCAGTCCAATACACTGTACTTGCTGGGAACAGACGCGAGTGCTATTTGTACTGTGTATGGCAAAGGGAGCGCAAAATGGACTCTTCTTACCAGAAAACAAGTCTTGCTCGTAGGACCAGAAACTGCATGTGTATTTCAACTCCATTTAGGACTAGGAAACAAACGCTAGCTTGCCTTACAAGAAACACACTCTGCTTTTGACAAAAGAGCACTCTTCTACTCTACTGTGTTTCCTATGGGGTCCAAACAGAGAACTTGCTCAGAACAAAAGAACTGTGCTTCCTACACCAGGGCCATATCTAGTTCAACTCTGCTGAGCAAACTGACAAGAGAAGTAGCTCCTCTTCAGTCCAATACACTGTACTTGCTGGCAACAGATGCCAGTGCTATTTGCACTGTGTATGGCAATGGGAGCGCAATAGTGACTTTCCTTACCAGAAAGCAACTCTTGCTCGTAGGACCAAAACCTGCATGTGATTCAACTCCATTTAGGACTGGAAAACAAATGCTAGCTCGCCTTACAAGTAACACACTCTGCTTTTGAGGAAGGAGCACTCTTCTACTCTACTGTGTTTCCTTTAGCGCCAGAACAGTGAGCTTGCTCAGAACAAAAGAACTGTGCTTCCTACACACACGGCCATATCTAGTTCAATTCTCCTTAGGAAACTGACAAGAACAGTAGATCCTCTTCAGTCCAATACAATGTACTTGCTGGGAACAGATGCGAATGCTATTTGCACTGTGTATGACAATGGGAGCGCAATTGTGACTCCATACCACAAAACAACTCTTGCTCATAAAACCAGAAACTGCATGTGATTCAACTCCATTTAGGACTGGGAAACAAACGCAAGCTCGCCTTACAAGAAAAACACTCTGCTTTTGAGAAAAGAGCACTCTTCTACTCTACTGTGTTTCCTAAAGGACCAGAACAGTGAGCTTGCTCAGAACAAAAGATCTGTGCTTCCTACACACACGGTCATATCTAGTTCAACTCTGCTTAGGAAACTGACGAGAACAGTAGATCCTCTTCAGTCCAATACACTGTACTTGCTGGGAACAGACGCGAGTGCTATTTTTACTGTGTATGGCAATGGGAGCACAATAGTGACTCTTCTTACCAGAAAACAACTCTTGCTCATAGGACCAGAAACTGCATGTTATTCAACTCCACTTAGGACTGGGAAACAAATGCTAGCTCACCTTAAAAGAAACACGCTCTGCTTTGAGAAAAGGTCACACTTCTACTCTACTGTGTTTCCTATAGGATCCGAACAGTGAGCTTGCTCAGAACAAAAGAACCGTGCTTCCTACACACACGGGCCATATCTAGTTCAACTCTGCTTAGGAAACTGACAAGAACAGTAGATCCTCTTCAGTCCAATACACTGTACTTGCTGGGAACAGACGCCAGTGCTATTTGCACTGTGAATGACAAAGGGAGCGCAATAGTGACTCTTCTTACCAAAAACAACTCTTACTCGTAGGATCAGAAACTGCATGTGATTCAACTCGATTTAGCACTGGGAAACAAACGCTAGCTCGCCTTACAAGAAACACACTCTGCTTTTGAGAAAAGAGCACTCTTCTACTCTACTGTGTTTCCTATAGGGCCAGAACAGTGAGCTTGCTCAGAACAAAAGAACTGTGCTTCCTACACACACGGGCCATATCTAGTTCAATTCTGCTTACGAAACTGACAAGAACAGTAGCTTCTCTTCAGTCCAATACACTGTACTTGCTGGGAACAGACGCGAGTGCTATTTGCACTGTGTATGGCAAAGGGAGCGCAAAATGGACTCTTCTTACCAGAAAACAAGTCTTGCTCGTAGGACCAGAAACTGCATGTGTATTTCAACTCCATTTAGGACTAGGAAACAAACGCTAGCTTGCCTTACAAGAAACACACTCTGCTTTTGACAAAAGAGCACTCTTCTACTCTACTGTGTTTCCTATGGGGTCCAAACAGAGAACTTGCTCAGAACAAAAGAACTGTGCTTCCTACACCAGGGCCATATCTAGTTCAACTCTGCTGAGCAAACTGACAAGAGAAGTAGCTCCTCTTCAGTCCAATACACTGTACTTGCTGGCAACAGATGCCAGTGCTATTTGCACTGTGTATGGCAATGGGAGCGCAATAGTGACTTTCCTTACCAGAAAGCAACTCTTGCTCGTAGGACCAAAACCTGCATGTGATTCAACTCCATTTAGGACTGGAAAACAAATGCTAGCTCGCCTTACAAGTAACACACTCTGCTTTTGAGGAAGGAGCACTCTTCTACTCTACTGTGTTTCCTTTAGCGCCAGAACAGTGAGCTTGCTCAGAACAAAAGAACTGTGCTTCCTACACACACGGCCATATCTAGTTCAATTCTCCTTAGGAAACTGACAAGAACAGTAGATCCTCTTCAGTCCAATACAATGTACTTGCTGGGAACAGATGCGAATGCTATTTGCACTGTGTATGACAATGGGAGCGCAATTGTGACTCCATACCACAAAACAACTCTTGCTCATAAAACCAGAAACTGCATGTGATTCAACTCCATTTAGGACTGGGAAACAAACGCAAGCTCGCCTTACAAGAAAAACACTCTGCTTTTGAGAAAAGAGCACTCTTCTACTCTACTGTGTTTCCTAAAGGACCAGAACAGTGAGCTTGCTCAGAACAAAAGATCTGTGCTTCCTACACACACGGTCATATCTAGTTCAACTCTGCTTAGGAAACTGACGAGAACAGTAGATCCTCTTCAGTCCAATACACTGTACTTGCTGGGAACAGACGCGAGTGCTATTTTTACTGTGTATGGCAATGGGAGCGCAATAGTGACTCTTCTTACCAGAAAACAACTCTTGCTCATAGGACCAGAAACTGCATGTTATTCAACTCCACTTAGGACTGGGAAACAAATGCTAGCTCACCTTAAAAGAAACACGCTCTGCTTTGAGAAAAGGTCACACTTCTACTCTACTGTGTTTCCTATAGGATCCGAACAGTGAGCTTGCTCAGAACAAAAGAACCGTGCTTCCTACACACACGGGCCATATCTAGTTCAACTCTGCTTAGGAAACTGACAAGAACAGTAGATCCTCTTCAGTCCAATACACTGTACTTGCTGGGAACAGACGCCAGTGCTATTTGCACTGTGAATGACAAAGGGAGCGCAATAGTGACTCTTCTTACCAAAAACAACTCTTACTCGTAGGATCAGAAACTGCATGTGATTCAACTCGATTTAGCACTGGGAAACAAACGCTAGCTCGCCTTACAAGAAACACACTCTGCTTTTGAGAAAAGAGCACTCTTCTACTCTACTGTGTTTCCTATAGGGCCAGAACAGTGAGCTTGCTCAGAACAAAAGAACTGTGCTTCCTACACACACGGGCCATATCTAGTTCAATTCTGCTTACGAAACTGACAAGAACAGTAGCTTCTCTTCAGTCCAATACACTGTACTTGCTGGGAACAGACGCGAGTGCTATTTGCACTGTGTATGGCAAAGGGAGCGCAAAATGGACTCTTCTTACCAGAAAACAAGTCTTGCTCGTAGGACCAGAAACTGCATGTGTATTTCAACTCCATTTAAGACTAGGAAACAAACGCTAGCTTGCCTTACAAGAAACACACTCTGCTTTTGACAAAAGAGCACTCTTCTACTCTACTGTGTTTCCTATGGGGTCCAAACAGAGAACTTGCTCAGAACAAAAGAACTGTGCTTCCTACACCAGGGCCATATCTAGTTCAACTCTGCTGAGCAAACTGACAAGAGAAGTAGCTCCTCTTCAGTCCAATACACTGTACTTGCTGGCAACAGATGCCAGTGCTATTTGCACTGTGTATGGCAATGGGAGCGCAATAGTGACTTTCCTTACCAGAAAGCAACTCTTGCTCGTAGGACCAAAACCTGCATGTGATTCAACTCCATTTAGGACTGGAAAACAAATGCTAGCTCGCCTTACAAGTAACACACTCTGCTTTTGAGGAAGGAGCACTCTTCTACTCTACTGTGTTTCCTTTAGCGCCAGAACAGTGAGCTTGCTCAGAACAAAAGAACTGTGCTTCCTACACACACGGCCATATCTAGTTCAATTCTCCTTAGGAAACTGACAAGAACAGTAGATCCTCTTCAGTCCAATACAATGTACTTGCTGGGAACAGATGCGAATGCTATTTGCACTGTGTATGACAATGGGAGCGCAATTGTGACTCCATACCACAAAACAACTCTTGCTCATAAAACCAGAAACTGCATGTGATTCAACTCCATTTAGGACTGGGAAACAAACGCAAGCTCGCCTTACAAGAAAAACACTCTGCTTTTGAGAAAAGAGCACTCTTCTACTCTACTGTGTTTCCTAAAGGACCAGAACAGTGAGCTTGCTCAGAACAAAAGATCTGTTCTTCCTACACACATGGTCATATCTAGTTCAACTCTGCTTAGGAAACTGACGAGAACAGTAGATCCTCTTCAGTCCAATACACTGTACTTGCTGGGAACAGACGCGAGTGCTATTTTTACTGTGTATGGCAATGGGAGCGCAATAGTGACTCTTCTTACCAGAAAACAACTCTTGCTCATAGGACCAGAAACTGCATGTTATTCAACTCCACTTAGGACTGGGAAACAAATGCTAGCTCACCTTAAAAGAAACACGCTCTGCTTTGAGAAAAGGTCACACTTCTACTCTACTGTGTTTCCTATAGGATCCAAACAGTGAGCTTGCTCAGAACAAAAGAACCGTGCTTCCTACACACACGGGCCATATCTAGTTCAACTCTGCTTAGGAAACTGACAAGAACAGTAGATCCTCTTCAGTCCAATACACTGTACTTGCTGGGAACAGACGCCAGTGCTATTTGCACTGTGAATGACAAAGTGAGCGCAATAGTGACTCTTCTTACCAAAAACAACTCTTACTCGTAGGATCAGAAACTGCATGTGATTCAACTCGATTTAGCACTGGGAAACAAACGCTAGCTCGCCTTACAAGAAACACACTCTGCTTTTGAGAAAAGAGCACTCTTCTACTCTACTGTGTTTCCTATAGGGCCAGAACAGTGAGCTTGCTCAGAACAAAAGAACTGTGCTTCCTACACACACGTGCCATATCTACTTCAACTCTGCTTAGGAAACTGACAAGAACAGTAGCTCCTCTTCAGTCCAATACACTGTACTTGCTGGGAACAGACGCGAGTGCTATTTTTACTGTTTATGGCAATGGGAGCGCAATAGTGACTCTTCTTACCAGAAAACAACTCTTGCTCGTAGGACCAAAAACTGCATTTGATTCACCTCCATTTAGGACTGGGAAACAAACTCTAGCTAGACTTACAAGAAACACACTCTGCTTTTGAGAAAAGAGCACTCCTCTACTCTACTGTGTTTCCTATAGGGCCAGAACAGTGAGCTTGCTCATAACAAAAGAACTGTGCTTCCTACACACGGGCTGGATCTAGTTCAATTCTGCTTACGAAACTGACAAGAACAGTAGCCTCTCTTCAGTCCAATACACTGTACTTGCTGGGAACAGACGCGAATGCTATTTGCACTGTGCATGGCAAAGGGAGGGCAAAATGGACTCTCCTTACCAGAAAACAACTCTTGCTCATAGGACCAAAACCTGCATGTTATTCAACTCCACTTAGGACTGAGAAACAAACGCTAGCTTGCCTTACAAGAAACACGCTCTGCTTTGAGAAAAGGTCACACTTCTACTCTACTGTGTTTCCTATAGGGTCCGAACAGTGAGCTTGCTCAGAACAAAAGAACCATGCTTCCTACACACACGGGCCATATCTAGTTCAACTCTGCTTAGGAAACTGACAAGAACAGTAGATCCTCTTCAGTCCAATACACTGTACTTGCTGGAAACAGACGCCAGTGCTATTTGCACTGTGAATGACAAAGGGAGCGCAATAGTGACTCTTCTTAGCAAAAACAACTCTTGCTCGTAGGACCAGAAACTGCATGTGATTCAACTCGATTTAGGACTGGGAAACAAACGCTAGCTCGCCTTACAAGAAACACACTCTGCTTTTGAGAAAAGAGCACTCTTCTACTCTACTGTGTTTCCTGTATGGCCAGAACAGTGAGCTTGCTCAGAACAAAAGAACTGTGCTTCCTAGACACGGGCCATATCTAGTTCAATTCTGCATAGGAAACTGAGAAGAACAGTAGCTCCTCTTCAGTCCAATACACTGTACTTGCTAGGAACGGACGCGAGTGCTATTTGCACTGTGTATGGCAATTGGAGCTCAATAGTGACTCTTCTTTCCAGAAAACAACTCTTGCTCGTAAAACCAGAAACTGCATTTGATTCAACTCCATTTAGGACTGGGAAACAAACCCTAGCTTGCCTTACAAGAAACACATTCTGCTTTTGAGAAAAGAGCACTCTTCTACTCTACTGTGTTTCCTATGGGGTCCGAACAGTGAGCTTGCTGAGAACAAAAGAACTGTGCTTCCTACACACACGGGCCATATCGAGTTCAACTCTGCTTAGGAAACTGACAAGAAGAGTAGCTCCTCTTCAGTCCAATACACTGTACTTGCTGGGAACAGACGCGAGTGCTATTTGCACTGTGAACAGCAATGGGAGCACAATAGTGACTCTTCTTACCAGAAAACAACTCTTGCTCTTAGGACCAGAAACTGCATGTGATTCAACTCCATTTAGGACTGGGAAACAAACACTAGATCGCCTTACTAGAAGCACACTCTGCTTTTCAGGAAAGAGCACTCTTCTACTCTACTGTGTTTCCTATAGGGCAAGAACAGTGAGCTTGCTGAGAACAAAAGAACGGTGCTTCCTAGACACGGGCCATATCTAGTTGAATTCTGCATAGGAAACTGAGAAGAACAGTAGCTCCTCTTCAGTCCAATACACTGTACTTGCTGGGAACGGACGCGAGTGCTATTTGCACTGTGTATGGCAATTGGAGCTCAATAGTGACTCTTCTTTCCAGAAAACAACTCTTGCTCGTAAAACCAGAAACTGCATTTGATTCAACTCCATTTAGGACTGGGAAACAAACCCTAGCTTGCCTTACAAGAAACACACTCTGCTTTTGAGAAAAGAGCACTCTTCTACTCTACTGTGTTTCCTATGGGGTCCGAACAGTGAGCTTGCTGAGAACAAAAGAACTGTGCTTCCTACACACACGGGCCATATCGAGTTCAACTCTGCTTAGGAAACTGACAAGAAGAGTAGCTCCTCTTCAGTCCAATACACTGTACTTGCTGGGAACAGACGCGAGTGCTATTTGCACTGTGAACAGCAATGGGAGCACAATAGTGACTCTTCTTACCAGAAAACAACTCTTGCTCTTAGGACCAGAAACTGCATGTGATTCAACTCCATTTAGGACTGGGAAACAAACACTAGATCGCCTTACTAGAAGCACACTTTGCTTTTGAGGAAAGAGCACTCTTCTACTCTACTGTGTTTCCTATAGGGCAAGAACAGTGAGCTTGCTGAGAACAAAAGAACGGTGCTTCCTACACACATGGGCCAATCTAGTTCAACTCGGCTTAGGAACCTGACAAGAACAGTAGATCCTCTTCAGTCCAATACACTGTACATGCTGGGAACAGAAGCCAATTCTATTTGCCCTGTGTATGACAAAGGGAGCATAATAGTGACTCTTCTTACCAGAAAACAACTCTTGCTCCTCGGAACAGATACTGCATGTGATTCAGCTCCATTTTGGACTGGGAAACAAACGCTAGCTCGCCTGACATGAAACACACTCTGTTTTTTAGAAAAGAGCACTCTTCTACTCTACAATGTTTCCTATAGGGCCAGAACAGTGAGCTTTCTCAGAAGAAAAGAACTGTGCTTCCTACACACACGGGCCATATCTAGTTCAACTCTGCTTTGGAAACTGACGAGAACAGTAGTTCCTCTTCAGTCCAATACACTGTACTTGCTTCGAACAGACGCGAGTGCTATTTGCACTGTGTATGGAAATGAGAGCAATAGTGACTTTCCTTAACAAAAAACAACTCTTGCTCGTAGGACCAAAAACTGCATGGGATTCAACTCCATTTAGGACTGGGAAACAAACACTAGCTCGCCTTACAAGAAACACAGTCTTCTTTTTGAATAAAGAGCACTCTTCTACTCTACTGTGTTTTCTATGGGGTCCAAACAGAGAGCTTGCTGAGAACAAAAGAACTGTGCTTCCTACACACTCACGCCATATATAATTCAACTCTGCTTAGGAAAATGACATGAACAGTAGCTCCTCTTCAGTCCAATACACTGTACTTGTTGGGAACAGATGCGAGTGCTATTTGCACTGTGTATAGCAATTGGAGCGCAATAGTGACTTTCCTTACCAGAAAACAACTCTTGCGTGTAGGACCAGAAACTGCATGTGATTCAACTCCATTTAGGACTTGGAAACAAACGCTAGCTCGCCTTAAAAGAAACACACTCCACTTTTGAGAAAACAGCACTCTTCTACTCTACTGTGTTTCCTATAGTGCCAGAACAGTGAGCTTGCTCAGAACAAAAGAACTGTGCTTCCTACACACACGGGCCATATCTAGTTCAACTCTGCTTAGGAAACTAACAAGAACAGTAGCTCCTCTTCAGTCCAATACACTGTACTTGCTGGGAACAGATGCGAGTCCTATTTGCACTGTGAACAGCAATGGGAACACAATAGTGACTCTTTTTACCAGAAAACAACTCTTGCTCTTAGGACCAGAAACTGCATGTGATTCAACTCCATTTAGGACTGGGAAACAAACACTAGCTCGCCTTACAAGAAACACACTCTGCTTTTGAGAAAAGGGCACTCTTCTACTTTAGTGTGTTTCCTATAGGGCCAAAACAGTGAGCTTGCTCAAAACAAAAGAACTGTGCTTCCTACACACACGGGCCATATCCACTTCAACTCTGCTTAGGAAACTGACAAGAACAGTAGATCCTCTTCAGTCCAATACACTGTACATGCTGGGAACAGACGCCAGAGCTATTTGCCCTGTGTATGACAATGGGAGCTCAATAGTGACTCTTCTTACCAGAAAACAACTCTTGCTCGTAAGACCAGAAACTGCATGTGATTCAACTCCTTTTAGAACTGGGAAAAAAACGCTTGCTCGCCTTACAAGAAACACACTCTGCTTTGGAGAAAAGAGCACTCTTCTACTCCAATGTGTTTCCTATAGGGTCACAACAGTGAGCTTGCTCAGAACAAAAGAACTGTGCTTCCTACACACAACGACTATATCTAGTTCAACTCTGCTTAGGAAACTGACAAAACAGTAGATCCTCTTCAGTCCAATACACTGTACATGCTGGGAACAGAAGCCAATTCTATTTGCCCTGTGTACGACAAAGGGAGCATAATACTGACTCTTCTTACCAGAAAACAACTCTTGCTCCTAGGACCAGAAACTGCATGTGATTCAGCTCCATTTTGGACTGGGAAACAAACGCTAGCTCGCCTGACATGAAACACACTCTGTTTTTTAGAAAAGAGCACTCTTCTACTCTACAATGTTTCCTATAGGGCCAGAACAGTGAGCTTTCTCAGAACAAAAGAACTGTGCTTCCTACACACACGGGCCATATCTAGTTCAACTCTGCTTTGGAAACTGACGAGAACAGTAGCTCCTCTTCAGTCCAATACACTGTACTTGCTTCGAACAGACTCGAGTGCTATTTGCACTGTGTATGGAAATGAGAGCAATAGTGACTTTCCTTACCAAAAAACAACTCTTGCTCGTAGGACCAAAAACTGCATGTGATTCAACTCCATTTAGGACTGGGAAACAAACACTAGCTCGCCTTACAAAAAACACAGTCTTCTTTTTGAATAAAGAGCACTCTTCTACTCTACTGTGTTTTCTATGGGGTCCAAACAGAGAGCTTGCTGAGAACAAAAGAACTGTGCTTCCTACACACTCACGCCATATATAATTCAACTCTGCTTAGGAAAATGACATGAACAGTAGCTCCTCTTCAGTCCAATACACTGTACTTGTTGGGAACAGATGCGAGTGCTATTTGCACTGTGTATAGCAATTGGAGCACAATAGTGACTTTCCTTACCAGAAAACAACTCTTGCGTGTAGGACCAGAAACTGCATGTGATTCAACTCCATTTAGGACTTGGAAACAAACGCTAGCTCGCCTTAAAAGAAACACACTCCGCTTTTGAGAAAACAGCACTCTTCTACTCTACTGTGTTTCCTATAGCGCCAGAACAGTGAGCTTGCTCAGAACAAAAGAACTGTGCTTCCTACACACACGGGCCATATCTAGTTCAACTCTGCTTAGGAAACTAACAAGAACAGTAGCTCCTCCTCAGTCCAATACACTGTACTTGCTGGGAACAGATGCGAGTGCTATTTGCACTGTGAACAGCAATGGGAGCACAATAGTGACTCTTCTTACCAGAAAACAACTCTTGCTCTTAGGACCAGAAACTGCATGTGATTCAACTCCATTTAGGACTGGGAAACAAATACTAGCTAGCCTTACTAGAAATACACTCTGCTTTTGAGAAAGAGCACTCTTCTACTCTACTGTGTTTCCTGTAGGGCCAGAACAGTGAGCTTGCTGAGAACAAAAGAACTGTGCTTCCTACACACACGGGCCATATCTAGTTCAACTCTGCTTAGGAAACTGACCAGAACAGTAGATCCTCTTCAGTCCAATACACTGTACTTGCTGGGAACAGACGCCAGTGCTATTTGCATTGTGTATGAAAATGGGAGCGCAATAGTGACTCTTCTTACCAGAAAACAACTCTTGCTCATAGGACCAGAAACTGCCTGTGTATTTCAACTCCATTTAGGACTGGGAAACATATGCTAGCTCGCCTTACAAGAAACACACTCTGCTTTTGAGAAAAGAGCACTCTTCTACTCTGCTGTGCTTCCTGTGGGGTTCAACAGTGAGCTTGGTCAGAACAAAAGAAGTGTGCTTCCTACACACACGGCCCATAGCTAGTTCAACTCTGCTGAGCAAACTGACAAGAACAGTAGCTCCTCTTCAGTCCAATACACTGTACATGTGTTAAACAAACGCAAGTGCTATATGTACTGTGTATGGCAATGGGAGCGCAATAATGACTCTTCTTACCAGAAAACAACTCTTGCTCGTAGGACCAGAAACTGCATGGGATTCAACTCCATTTAGGACTGGGAAAGAAATGCTAGCTTGCCTTACAAGAAACACACTCTGCTTTTGAGAAAAGAGTACTCTTCTACTCTACTGTATTTCCTATAGGGCCAGAATAGTGAGCTTGCTCAGAACAAAAGAACTGTGCTTCCTACACACACGGCCATATCTAATTTAACTGTGCTTAGGAAACTGACAAAAACAGTAGCTCCCCTTCAGTCCCATACACTGTACTTGCTGGGAACAGACGCCAGTGCTATTTGCCCTGTGTATGACAATAGGAGCGCAATAGTGACTCTTCTTACCAGAAAACAACTTTTGCTCGTAGGACCAGAAACTGCATGTGATTCAACACCATTTAGGACTGGAAACAAACGCCAGCTGGCCTTACAAGAAACACACTCTTCTTTTGAGAAAAGAGCACTCTTCTACTCTACTGTGTTTCCTATAGGGCCAGAACAGTGAGCTTGCTCAGAACAAAAGAGGTGTGCTTCCTACACACACGGGCCATATCTAGATCAATTCTGCAGAGGAAAATGACAAGAGCAGTAGATCCTCTTCAGTCCAATACACTGTACATGCTGGGAACAGACGCCAGTGCTATTTGCCCCTGTGTATGACAATGGGAGCTCAATAGTGACTCTTCTTACCAGAAAACAACTCTTGCTCCTAGAACTAGAAACTGCATGTGATTCAACTCAATTTAGGACTGGGAAACAAATGCTAGCTCGCCTTACAAGAAACACACTCTGCTTTTGAGAAAAGGGCACTCTTCTACTTTAATGTGTTTCCTATAGGGCCAAAACAGTGAGCTTGCTCAAAACAAAAGAACTGTGCTTCCTACACACACGGGCCATATCCACTTCAACTCTGCTTAGGAAACTGACAAGAACAGTAGATCCTCTTCAGTCCAATACACTGTACATGCTGGGAACAGACGCCAGAGCTATTTGCCCTGTGTATGACAATGGGAGCTCAATAGTGACTCTTCTTACCAGAAAACAACTCTTGCTCGAAAGACCAGAAACTGCATGTGATTCAACTCCATTTAGAACTGGGAAAAAAACGCTAGCTCGCCTTACAAGAAACACACTCTGCTTTGGAGAAAAGAGCACTCTTCTACTCCAATGTGTTTCCTATAGGGTCACAACAGTGAGCTTGCTCAGAACAAAAGAACTGTGCTTCCTACACACAACGACTATATCTAGTTCAACTCTGCTTAGGAAACTGACAAGAACAGTAGATATAACTCAGTCCAATACACTGTACTTGCTGGGAACAGACGCCAGTGCTATTTGCCCTGTGTATGACAATGGGAGCGCAATAGTGACTCTTCTTACCAGAAAACAACTCTTGCCCGTAGGACCAGAAACTGCATGTGACTCAACTCAATTTAGGACTGGGAAACAAACGCTAGCTCGCCTTACAAGAAACACACTCTGCTTTTGAGAAAAGAGCACTCTTCTACTCTAATGTGTTTCCTATAGGCCAAAACAGTGAGCTTGCTCAGAACAAAAGAACCGTGCTTCCTACACACACGACCATAGCTAGTTCAATTCTGCTTAGGAAACTGACAAGAACAATAGATCCTCTTCAGTCCAATACACTGTACATGCTGGGAATAGACGCCAGTGCTATTTGCCCTGTGTATGACAATGGGAACGCAATAGTGACTCTTCCTACCAGAAAACAACTCTTGCTGGTAGGACGAGAAACTGCATGTGATTCAACTCCATTTAGGACTGGGAAACAAACGCTAGCTCGCCTTAGAAGAAACACATTCTGCTTCTGAGAAAAGGCCACTCATCTACTCTACTGTGTTTCCTATGGGGTGCGAACAGTGAGTTTGCTCAGAACAAAAGAACTGTGCTTCCTACACACACGGGCCATATCTACTTCAACTCTGCTTAGAAAACTGACAAGAACAGTAGCTCCTCTTCAGTACAAAACACTGTACTTGCTGGGAACAGACACGAGTGCTATTTGCACTGTGTATGGAAATGGGAGCGCAATAGTGACTCTTCTTACCAGAAAACAACTCTTGCTCGTAGGACCAGAAACTGCATGTGATTTTACTCCATTTAGGACTGGGAAACAAACGCTAGCTTGCCTTACAGGAAACACACTCTGCTTTTGAGAAAAGAGCACTCTTCTACTCTAATGTGTCTCCTATAGGGCCAGAAGAGTGAGCTTGCTCAGAACAAAAGAACTGTGCTTCCTACACACACCGACTATATTTACTTCAACTCTGCTTAGGAAACTGACAAGAACAGTAGATCCTCTTCAGTCCAATACACTGCACATGCTGGGAACAGACGCCAGTGCTATTTGCCCTGTGTATAGCAATGGGAGCGCAATAGTGACTCTTCTTTCCAGAAAACAACTCTTGCTCATAAGACCAAAAACTGCATTTGATTCAACTCCATTTAGGACTGGGAAACAAACCCTAGCTTGCCTTACAAGAAACACACTCTGCTTTTGAGAAAAGAGCACTCTTCTACTCTACTGTGTTTCCTATGGGGTCCGAACAGTGAGCTTGCTGAGAACAAAAGAACTGTGCTTCCTATACACACGGGCCATATCTAGTTCAACTCTGCTTAGGAAACTGACAAGAAGTGTAGCTCCTCTTCAGTCCAATACACTGTACTTGCTGGGAACAGACGCGAGTGCTATTTGCACTGTGAACAGCAATGGGAGCACAATAGTGACTCTTCTTACCAGAAAACAACTCTTGCTCTTAGGACCAGAAACTGCATGTGATTCAACTCCATTTAGGACTGGGAAACAAACACTAGCTCGCCTTACTAGACGCACACTCTGCTTTTGAGGAAAGAGCACTCTTCTACTCTACTGTGTTTCCTGTAGGGCCAGAACAGTGAGCTTGCTGAGAACAAAAGAACGGTGCTTCCTACACACACGGGCCAATCTAGTTCAACTCTGCTTAGGAAACTGACAAGAACAGTAGATCCTCTTCAGTCCAATACACTGTACATGCTGGGAACAGAAGCCAATTCTATTTGGCCTGTGTATGACAAAGGGAGCATAATACTGACTCTTCTTACCAGAAAACAACTCTTGCTCCTAGGACCAGAAACTGCATGTGATTCAGCTCCATTTTGGACTGGGAAACAAACGCTAGCTCGCCTGACATGAAACACACTCTGTTTTTAGAAAAGAGCACTCTTCTACTCTACAATGTTTCCTATAGGGCCAGAACAGTGAGCTTTCTCAGAACAAAAGAACTGTGCTTCCTACACACACGGGCCATATCTAGTTCAACTCTGCTTTGGAAACTGACGAGAACAGTAGCTCCTCTTCAGTCCAATACACTTTACTTGCTTCGAACAGACGCGAGTGCTATTTGCACTGTGTATGGAAATGAGAGCAATAGTGACTTTCCTTACCAAAAAACAACTCTTGCTCGTAGGACCAAAAACTGCATGTGATTCAACTCCATTTAGGACTGGGAAACAAACACTATCTCGCCTTACAAGAAACACAGTCTTCTTTTTGAATAAAGAGCACTCTTCTACTCTACTGTGTTTTCTATGGGGTCCAAACAGAGAGCTTGCTGAGAACAAAAGAACTGTGCTTCCTACACACTCACGCCATATATAATTCAACTCTGCTTAGGAAAATGACATGAACAGTAGCTCCTCTTCAGTCCAATACACTGTACTTGTTGGGAACAGATGCGAGTGCTATTTGCACTGTGTATAGCAATTGGAGCGCAATAGTGACTTTCCTTACCAGAAAACAACTCTTGCGTGTAGGACCAGAAACTGCATGTGATTCAACTCCATTTAGGACTTGGAAACAAATGCTAGCTCGCCTTAAAAGAAACACACTCCGCTTTTGAGAAAACAGCACTCTTCTACTGTACTTTGTTTCCTATAGCGCCAGAACAGTGAGCTTGCTCAGAACAAAAGAACTGTGCTTCCTACACACATGGGCCATATCTAGTTCAACTCTGCTTAGGAAACTAACAAGAACAGTAGCTCCTCTTCAGTCCAATACACTGTACTTGCTGGGAACAGATGCGAGTGCTATTTGCACTGTGAACAGCAATGGGAGCACAATAGTGACTCTTCTTACCAGAAAACAACTCTTGCTCTTAGGACCAGAAACTGCATGTGATTCAACTCCATTTAGGACTGGGAAACAAACACTAGCTCGCCTTACTAGAAATACACTCTGCTTTTGAGGAAAGAGCACTCTTCTACTCTACTGTGTTTCCTGTAGGGCCAGAACAGTGAGCTTGCTGAGAACAAAAGAACTGTGCTTCCTACACACACGGGCCATATCTAGTTCAACTCTGCTTAGGAAACTGACAAGAACAGTAGATCCTCTTCAGTCCAATACACTGTACTTGCTGGGAAGAGACGCCAGTGCTATTTGCATTGTGTATGAAAATGGGAGCGCAATAGTGACTCTTCTTACCAGAAAACAACTCTTGCTCATAGGACCAGAAACTGCCTGTGTATTTCAACTCCACTTAGGACTGGGAAACATATGCTAGCTCGCCTTACAAGAAACACACTCTGCTTTTGAGAAAAGAGCACTCTTCTACTCTACTGTGCTTCCTGTGGGGTTCAACAGTGAGCTTGGTCAGAACAAAAGAAGTGTGCTTCCTACACACACGGCCCATAGCTAGTTCAACTCTGCTGAGCAAACTGACAAGAACAGTAGCTCCACTTCAGTCCAATACACTGTACATATGTTAAACAAACGCAAGTGCTATATGTACTGTGTATGGCAATGGGAGCGCAATAATGACTCTTCTTACCAGAAAACAACTCTTGCTCGTAGGACCAGAAACTGCATGGGATTCAACTCCATTTAGGACTGGGAAACAAATGCTAGCTTGTCTTACAAGAAACACACTCTGCTTTTGAGAAAAGAGTACTCTTCTACTCTACTGTATTTCCTAAAGGGCCAGAATAGTGAGCTTGCTCAGAACAAAAGAACTGTGCTTCCTACACACACGGCCATATCTAATTTAACTGTGCTTAGGAAACTGACAAGAACAGTAGCTCCCCTTCAGTCCCATACACTGTACTTGCTGGGAGCAGACGCCAGTGCTATTTGCCCTGTGTATGACAATGGGAGCGCAATAGTGACTCTTCTTACGAGAAAACAACTTTTACTCGTAGGACCAGAAACTGCATGTGATTCAACACCATTTAGGACTGGAAACAAACGCCAGCTGGCCTTACAAGAAACACACTCTTCTTTTGAGAAAAGAGCACTCTTCTACTCTACTGTGTTTCCTATAGGGCCAGAACAGTGAGCTTGCTCAGAACAAAAGAGGTGTGCTTCCTACACACACGGGCCATATCTAGATCAATTCTGCAGAGGAAAATGACAAGAGCAGTAGATCCTCTTCAGTCCAATACACTGTACATGCTGGGAACAGACGCCAGTGCTATTTGCCCTGTGTATGACAATGGGAGCTCAATAGTGACTCTTCTTACCAGAAAACAACTCTTGCTCCTATAACTAGAAACTGCATGTGATTCATCTCAATTTAGGACTGGGAAACAAATGTAGCTCGCCTTACAAGAAACACACTCTGCTTTTGAGAAAAGGGCACTCTTCTACTTTAATGTGTTTCCTATAGGGCCAAAACAGTGAGCTTGCTCAAAACAAAAGAACTGTGCTTCCTACACACACGGGCCATATCCACTTCAACTCTGCTTAGGAAACTGACAAGAACAGTAGATCCTCTTCAGTCCAATACACTGTACATGCTGGGAACAGACGCCAGAGCTATTTGCCCTGTGTATGACAATGGGAGCTCAATAGTGACTCTTCTTACCAGAAAACAACTCTTGCTCGTAAGACCAGAAACTGCATGTGATTCAACTCCATTTAGAACTGGGAAAAAAACGCTAGCTCGCCTTACAAGAAACACACTCTGCTTTAAAGAAAAGAGCACTCTTCTACTCCAATGTGTTTCCTATAGGGTCAGAACAGTGAGCTTGCTCAGAACAAAAGAACTGTGCTTCCTACACACAACGACTATATCTAGTT
Organism: Peromyscus eremicus; assembly: GCF_949786415.1. Classification (NCBI taxonomy): domain Eukaryota; kingdom Metazoa; phylum Chordata; class Mammalia; order Rodentia; family Cricetidae; genus Peromyscus; species Peromyscus eremicus. The sequence goes on from NW_026734617.1 coordinate 279,230, forward strand.
CAACTCTGCTTAGGAAACTGACAAGAACAGTAGATATAATTCAGTCCAATACACTGTACATGCTGGGAACAGACGCCAGTGCTATTTGCCCTGTGTATGACAATGGGAGCGCAATAGTGACTCTTCTTACCAGAAAACAACTCTTGCTCGTAGGACCAGAAACTGCATGTGATTCAACTCCATTTAGGACTGGGAAACAAACGCGAGCTCGCCTTACAAGAAACACACTCTGCTTTTGAGAAAAGAGCACTCTTCTACTCTACAGTGTTTCCTAAGGGGTCCGAACAGTGAGCTTACTCAGAACAAAAGAACTGTGCTTCCTACACACACGGCCATATCTAGTTCAATTCTCCATAGGAAACTGACAAGAACAGTAGCTCCTATTCAGCCCAATACACTGTACTTGCTGGGAACAGATGCGAGTGCTATTTGCCCTGTGTATGGCAATGGGAGCACAATAGTGACTCTTCTTACCAGAAAACAACTCTTGCCCGTAGGACCAGAAACTGCATGTGACTCAACTCAATTTAGGACTGGGAAACAAACGCTAGCTCGCCTTACAAGAAACACACTCTGCTTTTGAGAAAAGAGCACTCTTCTACTCTAATGTGTTTCCTATAGGGCCAAAACAGTGAGCTTGCTCAGAACAAAAGAACTGTGCTTCCTACACACACGACCGTAGCTAGTTCAATTCTGCTTAGGAAACTGACAAGAACAATAGATCCTCTTCAGTCCAATACACTGTACATGCTGGGAATAGACGCCAGTGCTATTTGCCCTGTGTATGACAATGGGAACACAATAGTGACTCTTCCTACCAGAAAACAACTCTTGCTGGTAGGACGAGAAACTGCATGTGATTCAACTCCATTTAGGACTGGGAAACAAACGCTAGCTCGCCTTAGAAGAAACACATTCTGCTTCTGAGAAAAGGCCACTCATCTACTCTACTGTGTTTCCTATGGGGTGCGAACAGTGAGTTTGCTCAGAACAAAGAACTGTGCTTCCTACACACACGGGCCATATCTAGTTCAACTCTGCTTAGAAAACTGACAAGAACAGTAGCTCCTCTTCAGTACAAAACACTGTACTTGCTGGGAACAGACACGAGTGCTATTTGCACTGTGTATGGAAATGGGAGCGCAATAGTGACTCTTCTTACCAGAAAGCAACTCTTGCTCGTAGGACCAGAAACTGCATGTGATTTTACTCCATTTAGGACTGGGAAACAAACGCTAGCTTGCCTTACAGGAAACACACTCTGCTTTTGAGAAAAGAGCACTCTTCTACTCTAATGTGCCTCCTATAGGGACAGAAGAGAGAGCTTGCTCAGAACAAAAGAACTGTGCTTCCTACACACACCGACTATATTTACTTCAACTCTGCTTAGGAAACTGACAAGAACAGTAGATCCTCTTCAGTCCAATACACTGCACATGCTGGGAACAGACGCCAGTGCTATTTGTCCTGTGTATAGCAATGGGAGCGCAATAGTGACTCTTCTTTCCAGAAAACAACTCTTGCTCGTAAGACCAAAAACTGCATTTGATTCAACTCCATTTAGGACTGGGAAACAAACCCTAGCTTGCCTTACAAGAAACACACTCTGCTTTTGAGAAAAGAGCACTCTTCTACTCTACTGTGTTTCCTATGGGGTCCGAACAGTGAGCTTGCTGAGAACAAAAGAACTGTGCTTCCTACACACACGGGCCATATCTAGTTCAACTCTGCTTAGGAAACTGACAAGAAGAGTAGCTCCTCTTCAGTCCAATACACTGTACTTGCTGGGAACAGACGCGAGTGCTATTTGCACTGTGAACAGCAATGGGAGCACAATAGTGACTCTTCTTACCAGAAAACAACTCTTGCTCTTAGGACCAGAAACTGCATGTGATTCAACTCCATTTAGGACTGGGAAACAAATACTAGCTCGCCTTACTAGAAGCACACTCTGCTTTTGAGGAAAGAGCACTCTTCTACTCTACTGTGTTTCCTATAGGGCAAGAACAGTGAGCTTGCTGAGAACAAAAGAACGGTGCTTCCTACACACACGGGCCAATCTAGTTCAACTCTGCTTAGGAACCTGACAAGAACAGTAGATCCTCTTCAGTCCAATACACTGTACATGCTGGGAACAGAAGCCAATTCTATTTGCCCTGTGTATGACAAAGGGAGCATAATAGTGACTCTTCTTACCAGAAAACAACTCTTGCTCCTAGGACCAGAAACTGCATGTGATTCAGCTCCATTTTGGACTGGGAAACAAACGCTAGCTCGCCTGACATGAAACACACTCTGTTTTTTAGAAAAGAGCACTCTTCTACTCTACAATGTTTCCTATAGGGCCAGAATAGTGAGCTTTCTCAGAACAAAAGAACTGTGCTTCCTACACACACGGGCCATATCTAGTTCAACTCTGCTTTGGAAACTGACGAGAACAGTAGCTCCTCTTCAGTCCAATACACTGTACTTGCTTCGAACAGACGCGAGTGCTATTTGCACTGTGTATGGAAATGAGAGCAATAGTGACTTTCCTTACCAAAAAACAACTCTTGCTCGTAGGACCAAAAACTGCATGTGATTCAACTCCATTTAGGACTGGGAAACAAACACTAGCTTGCCTTACAAGAAACACAGTCTTCTTTTTGAATAAAGAGCACTCTTCTACTCTACTGTGTTTTCAATGGGGTCCAAACAGAGAGCTTGCTGAGAACAAAAGAACTGTGCTTCCTACACACTCACGCCATATATAATTCAACTCTGCTTAGGAAAATGACATGAACAGTAGCTCCTCTTCAGTCCAATACACTGTACTTGTTGGGAACAGATGCGAGTGCTATTTGCACTGTGTATAGCAATTGGAGCGCAATAGTGACTTTCCTTACCAGAAAACAACTCTTGCGTGTAGGACCAGAAACTGCATGTGATTCAACTCCATTTAGGACTTGGAAACAAACGCTAGCTCGCCTTAAAAGAAACACACTCCGCTTTTGAGAAAACAGCACTCTTCTACTCTACTGTGTTTCCTATAGCGCCAGAACAGTGAGCTTGCTCAGAACAAAAGAACTGTGCTTCCTACACACACGGGCCATATCTAGTTCAACTCTGCTTAGGAAACTAACAAGAACAGTAGCTCCTCTTCAGTCCAATACACTGTACTTGCTGGGAACAGATGCGAGTGCTATTTGCACTGTGAACAGCAATGGGAGCACAATAGTGACTCTTCTTACCAGAAAACAACTCTTGCTCTTAGGACCAGAAACTGCATGTGATTCAACTCCATTTAGGACTGGGAAACAAACACTAGCTCGCCTTACTAGAAATACACTCTGCTTTTGCGGAAAGAGCACTCTTCTACTCTACTGTGTTTCCTATAGGGCCAGAACAGTGAGCTTGCTCAGAACAAAAGAACTGTGCTTCCTACACACACGGGCCATATCTTGTTCTATTCTGCTTAGGAAACTGACAAGAACAGTAGAACCTCTTCAGTCCAATACACTGTACATGCTGGGAACAGATGCCAGTGCTATTTGCCCTGTGTATGACAATGGGAGCTCAATAGTGACTCTTCTTACAAGACAACAACTCTTGCTCCTAGAACTAGAAACTTCATGTGATTCAACTCAATTTAGGACTAGGAAACAAACGCTAGCTCGCCTTACAAGAAACACACTCTGCTTTTGAGAAAAGGGCACTCTTCTACTTTAATGTGTTTCTTATAGGGCCAAAACAGTGAGCTTGCTCAAAACAAAAGAACTGTGCTTCCTACACGCACGGGCCATATCCACTTCAACTCTGCTTAGGAAACTGACAAGAACAGTAGATCCTCTTCAGTCCAATACACTGTACATGCTGGGAACAGGCGCCAGAGCTATTTGCCCTGTGTATGACAATGGGAGCTCAATAGTGACTCTTCTTACCAGAAAACAACTCTT